>NC_142173.1:37621037-37715447 GCF_029865625.1 Vigna umbellata
TTGAATCGGTGCTGTCTAAGGATGTAGCTGCTATGGCTGATGCAATTGATAGGGAAAGTGAGACCAAGAAGGAAATATCACACATCCATGGGCAAGCTATATATCAATCATATTGTTTAAGAATCAGGGAGGCTTGTCAGACCTTTAAGCCCTTGGTACCCTCTCTGATGTTAGCTGTGAAGGGACTTTATTCATTGTTGACAAGGCTAGCAAGAACCGCTAATGTCCATGCTGGCAACCTCCACAAAGTAATCTGACAGTTTCAAGCTATTCCTGTTCTCTCTCTCTCTCTCTCTCTCTCTCTCTCTCTCTCTCTCTCTCTCTCTCTATATATATATATATATATATATATATATATATATATATATACATATACATATATATATATATATATGTATATATATACATATCATATGGCGGAACTTTGTCCTTTAACCATATTCAGCCATTGATAACCTTGATCTATATGCGTGTGTGTTTATACATCTGTATATAAAAACAACCACTACTTCAGTCAAATCTTTGGACTGGCCACGGATTTTTCTTTTTGTAGTTTGAAAGATCCATATTCTCTGTTTTCAGGCGCTTGAAGGAATAGGAGAAAGTCAGGAAGTAAAATCAGTGACTACTACTTTGTCAAGATCAGATGGTGGGGGTGGTGATGCTGTTGAGTTTGATGGTAAAGAGGGGGTGGGTCTCTCTAGGTCTGAAGATGATAAAACTGATGATTTCATTGGCTTTTCTCGACTTAGTTTGGAAGACAAAGGATGGATATCACCCCCAGATAGCATCTGCTGTACTGACTCTGGATCTGACATGACAGCAACCGAAGTTAGTCTTCCTGATAGCTTGAATGATTCAGCAGGAAATAAAGACCTGCTTTCACAGGGGTCTAGTAGTAGAAACCCCACAGGTCATATGCATACTGCTCTATTCTCTCAAACTGAAGTAGAAGAAATCTCACCCTTTGGGCTGTCACAATCTTCTCCTGTAGAAACTGATCTTAATGGTTCTGGTTCTGTGAAATCAATCAATGAGGCCACTGAACATTCTGAAGCAATAGTTGTACTAGGTGATAAAACTGCTGCCATCCCTGCTAACTCCCAAAATCCAACAAATGAGAACATAGACAAATTTGATTCAGCAGATGAGCCCCTTTCTGCAAAAGAAATTAAAAATGCTACAGAACACCGTGATGCTCGTGATCTGAACGTAAATGCCAATACTCGTGTTGGAAGGGGTATGTACAAAATCTTTATATATTATTTTTTTGTATCACTGCTTATTTAATTTATTAATCCCATATCAGTAGAATAAATAACCAGTTTTTCATTAAAATTTGTAACCCTCTCTAGTGGTGTTCAATAAATAAACACATGAAAGAATATGAACCTTACAAAATTAATGTTACCCATTTCTAATAAAAAAGAAAACCCACTGTCCTAAATGATATAAATGGACTCTGGTTGCCTTCTGTATAATGATTACACAATTATTTTGTGGGGCAAAATTAAGTTGGCAAGGAGTTGTAATGAGCCGTTGAGTAGACAGTTTCTTTTTCTTTAGTTTGATCTTACTTTGAGTTTTGCTTTTAAATGTAAAAAGTAAGGAGAAAGTGTGATTTTATGATCTGTTTTTCCTTTCATTTCCTTGCTCGTTTTAGAAGAGACTGACTTAGTGTCCAGATCTTGTCTTGATCACAGTTAAAATTATCTAAAATGTTTTAATTTGACTATGGAACAAGTTATGGAGATTGCATTTTGATATCCAATGATATTCATGAACTGTATTTTTTGAAAAAAAAAAAATAAGAAACAGTAATAAAACCACCAAGTAATCTTCTACGCCTACTAGTACCTCATTATTACTATGTCGTTCAGACATCATAATTTCTTATGTGATTGCATGTAAAGGAATTGACATGCTCTTCTTCATCTGTGGATATTTGAACTTTATGCTAGGTAAAAATGCTTATGCCTTGTCAGTACTGAGGCGGGTTGAGATGAAAATTGATGGTCGAGATATCTCTGAAAGCAGGTAGGTAGGATATTTTCGCAATCACAAAATCTTCTACTGAATTGTTTTATTAATGTTGGGCCTTCTTTGGATTGCAGAGAAATTGATATTGCAGAGCAAGTAGATTATCTACTAAAGCAAGCCACTAGTGTAGATAATCTATGCAACATGTACGAAGGTTGGACACCATGGATCTGAGGTTTCAAGAGGTTCCTCAGACTGGAGCATCTTAAGTCCCATTCCCAATATTATGCAAGAATCGGCCTCAAGCCTCGTTCCGTTGACCACGCTGAGGAATGGGTCCTTAGGCCAGCTATTTTTTCCTGGTGATGCAGGAAGCCACCAGAACAAAGTTTTTGCAGGTCCCATTAATCAAACCATTTGTTGAAGTATTTCGCTGATCACAATCACTGATCTATCCAGGGCCAAACTGTGTAGCTTCTGCCGTCCTCTTGATTTCAGCTTTTGTCGAGGCAGAGTTACTATTTTTCACCTTACATGTGGACTTTCATCTACCATCCCACAGTGAAGTCCCAGGCTCACAGCTGGTCTCGTGGGAGATGAACAAGGATTACGATGCCTTCCCTCCCTCCTGGTTTAAACAGTGTAGTGTAGCTTTTAGCTCCTGCAACTTGCATAGCCATACTGATTGAGGAGCACGTTTTGGATCCTCAGCTCTTGAAGGCTGAAAGAATGTTTTGTTTCTGGCTGGAGCATCATACTATTGCTAAATTCACGTCCAGGATGTATTACACGTATCCGTGTAATCATTTATCAGTTGATAGGTCAAGTAATCAATTGCGCATTGCTAATCTCTCATGTAATTGCAGCGTGTTTGGTTTCTCATTGGCTAGCGCACATCGGTTTGAAGCAACGAAGACCAGCTTATGCGGTTTTTACTTGGAGATTGGAGCTTATGACGAAATTTGTAACTTTCAATTCCATTTGTCATATTTCCGCTCTTTTATTCATTTTTATCCACTCCCATACATGTACCTAAAGTTGCCTTCGTATGCATCCCAATATTCTATCACTTTCCTCTTTTCTCTGGTATTATACCGAAGAAAAATATGGTAGGTGAAAACGAAAATTAATAAACACAACTGAGAAATAAATTAAAATTAAAATAGTAATTTGAAAATAGAAGATAAAAAAAAATATACATATAGGTAAACAATAACAGTAAATTTAACCATTTTTTGAATTATTTCTATTTCTTTCTCTCTTTTTTCTTTTTAAATACTTCTGCTCATTTTTATTTATCTCGTTGACGAGTTAACCTAGTTATGTAAGAGCTTGGATTGAATACCTAAGCCTTCATTTGCCTCTTACAAGAAGTTGACCGGACGATTCTCCTGGGTTTAATTGGAAAATAAAGTCCTGAAGATAATGATAAAAGAAAAGAAAGTCACGTCACTGCTAATCAGAGTATTAGTAAGAGAGTAAAATCAAGAAATAATCTACCCATACCAAGATATAACATAATTTTATTACGTTGCGCGTTTAATTATTATATTGTTTCAAAAAATATATTTTAGAATGTTATTACACGTATTTATGATAGATTATGGACTGCTTTGGTGCCCTTTGCTATCATAAACATAATAATACTATAAATAAATAAAATTAGTAATAATAAAAAAAATATCTCACCTTTCTTTTCAATTTCATCATCTATCTCGCTTAAAAACAAAGGCTCCAGGAATACGTTGATGCGTTATGCCTTCTATTTCTTACCTATTAAAAAAATAAACAAATAAAAATACTTTAATTAAATTTTAAGTATTTCATAAATTAGAATAATTTTAATTGAACTCTTATTGAAAAATATTTTTTAAATATTTAATATTTTTCTATTTTTTAGTATTTTACTGTTGAAATAAAAATCAAAATATTATTTTAAACATTCAATAACTCAATTCAAAAACCTCTATCACGTAAAACTACACCAAAATATTAGATATTTGATCCAGTTTTTCTTTTTTAACCGGAGAGGATCTTTTTCCCAATTGTTTAAATTAGCAATCGCACACAGATCCAAAAGAAGAATCTCGTACCCTGCTCTGAGGCAAGTGGCACTTCCACAAGTGCCACGCATGTTGTTTATCTTTCATGCTGTAACACGGTTTCACGCCATCAGATTTTCATGCGTATATAATAACATGAAATCTAAGATTCTAGTTCCTGTTTTACGTTTCAGTTTCAAACTCACAAAAAGAACACAGTTTCCAAATAACGCTTCACTTTATCTAAATCTTAACACCCCAATGACCTCACTCACCTTATATATATATATATATATATATATATATATATATATATATATTCAAACATACTTCTCACATCAAACTAAACATTACCAGAAGTCTCTTTCTTGTTTTTGCTGTCATCTCAATTTCAGTCACTTATTTTTCATACCAGCTCTCTGATTATTGATTTTCAGTTTTTGCTGCTAATTCGGTACATTTCAAGTCATGTCTGCACTGGTGGATATATGGACAAGCGAACAGTCCAAGCTAAGGGAAAAAGATGCTGCTTCCATTCAACACGAATCTGCTCAATTCCTCCAGAAAATGGATCAGAACTCATCTGGGTTGGCTGAACTTGCTGCCAAACCCATGCAAGTTAACAAGCCAAGGTTGCTCTTTTCGGAGGCTTCACTTTCCATGCTTGTTCAATGTTTTAGCCCTTGAAGAAAGCAATAAATGCTTAACTCACTTTATTTCTTCCTTTCAAAGTTAGAATCATGTGTGTTATGTGTGTGTGTACATATATATATATATATATATATATATATATATATATATATATATATATATATATATATATATATTATAATATACACTGCTCCTTCATATTTCTAATAAAATCACCTGTTTGGTTTTTCTTTTCTTCTCTTAATTTGACACCAAATCGTTTTGAAGTATATGTTTGATGATGAATCATCAATCAAATTTTGTTACTACTCGCTACCAATAACCTCGAGTAAATAAAATATATACACTCATCTTGTAAAGGCATGTGGAGACTATGCTAATCATGGGTATAACCTCATACCAAGTTTACCACTTTCTATTAAACCAAGTTTAGATAAGGATATATTAAAAAAATTCGGATAACCTTTTAAACTTTAGTCAAAAAAATAGACAAAAGAGAAAGTTTATTATTATCTATTCTGAGAGGAATGTTCTACCTGAATTCTGTAAAACTCGGTCCTTCTAGAGAAATGGAAAACCAGAACGCGTTATAATTAAGTATATTTAATCATACTAGCCAGTCATAGATATATATATATTTTTTGGAGGTGTTGTTGACTATGCTTTTAAAATATATAACTGGGCATGTGTCAATTTCCATTGACTTGTTCCTTTCTTTTAGCAAATTACATTTTCATTCAAAGGAAGTTATTAATATACATAAAAATGATTTTCAATTATTCAAAGGTGACATGACAACAGATACTTAAGGATTAAACACACGAACCATAGCTGTTGGTGTAGTTTGAAAAGTTCCACGCCGTCGTTGTTGTCCATTTCTTTACTCAGCAATTTCCATTCCAACGTTTTGAATACGTTGTTCGATAAACCAAAACATGTGCCACTCTTTCCCTCGCAAGTCTTCTTCATATACTCTCTACCGATTGCCACTCACTTAGCTGTTTCCTAATTCAGATATTACGTCTCAGAAAATGAGTGGCGGTGGAGGAACAGCATAAGCAGCATCAAGTTGTGTTGATTTGATCGGAGTGAAAAGGTTTGTTTCAGTTGGTTTTTGAAAGTTTTACTCTGGAATGATATATTACCGTACATGGCTTCGCTTCTGAAAAATCTACGTCCCGGTGTGCCTTCAGTTCATGATGCTGGTGGTGATTTCAGCTATGAGTACTCTTTTGCTGAGGAATACAAAGGCCCTCCTCTTGGCTACTCCGTCCCAGAAGTTCTTCCTTTCAACCTTGACCACGTCCCGTTTGCGCCTGTTGCTCATTCTCCTCCTCACAACTTGTCCCTCCCAGTTATCCAACCCTTTAGAAAAACCAATGCAGAATTGGCTTCAAAAACTGCTTCTGTTTCTTCTGATCCACTGTCTCGCGAACAGGAGGATCATGATGATGATGATGACGACGACCCTTTAAACCCAAAACATGTTAAACGGCCCTCCGTGGTGACTTTTCGTAATCCTGAGACAAATGAGATAGTGGAGGATGAAGAGATTGTTGAACCTGCAGGTGGAGAAAGTAGTAGCAACAATAGTAAACGTGTGAGGCCGCATGCCGAGAGAGTTGGGAAGAAGGGTTCGTGCTATCGATGTCTTAAAGGGAGTCGTCTAACTGAGAGGGAGGTTTGCATTGTTTGCAGTGCAAAGTTTTGTCGCAACTGTGTGCTTAGAGTAATGGGGTCCATGCCTGAAGGCAGAAAATGTGTCACTTGCATTGGTCACAGAATTGATGAGAACAAGCGAGGGAGGCTTGGAAAACCTTCTCGGATGCTCAAGTACTTGTTGTCTAAGGGAGAAATGAAACAAATCATGAAGGATGAGATGTTTTGTGAAACAAATCAAATACCAGCAGAAGATGTTATTGTGAATGGAGAACCTCTTGACTGGGATCAGCTCACGCTGCTTTTGACCTGTTCAAACCCCCCAAAAGGATTGCAACCGGGTTTCTATTGGTATGATAAAGCATCTGGCTTTTGGGGAAAGGTGATCATCAACTCCAACCTTATTGATACTCTTTTTTGTTAGTTCAATCTGAGTGAAGCTTAATGAACTTGAACTTACCCTTTATGCTTTTCACAAGCAAAGCTCAAATATGGTGTACTGCTTGATCCTGCAGGAAGGTCAACGACCATGTCAAATTATTAGCCCACAGTTGGAAGTTGGGGGCCACTTGCAGAGAAATGCAAGCAATGGAAAGACAGAAGTAACTATAAATGGTCGAGAGATTACCAAAGAAGAGCTATGGATACTGAAGGTGGTTGTTGATCTGTGCACTTTCATAGTATACATTTTGAAACTGTTAAACTCAAGTGTCACTTTGTTTGATTGCAGTGGGCAAGAGTGCCATGTGATGGAACAACTGACTTTTGGGTGAGCCATGATGGATCATACATGGAAGTGGGACAGAAGAATGTGAAGGGGCATATATGGGAGAAGGTAACTGATGTTGTTTAGCTTTTCTTAAGCTATAAATCTCTTGTAAATGACTCTGGTATATGTGCATGTTTTTGACAGCCTACAGTGAAGTTTGCTTCTCTAATTCTATCCCTGCCAGTTCCTTGTAGTTCCTTAACTCCTTCTGGCGAAGGAGAAAGTGGAATTAGCAAACACAACATTGAACAGAAAATACTTTACAAATATTTACTTGTCGGTTCTGTCAATTCTGGAACATGTACGATATATAAACAGGTAATATGCTGCTGGAGGGAATTATTTTGTCATGACATTGTTTGGTATCTCTCTGACATCTGAATAACTGTCTGTAATTTTTATGTTGAAGGCTTGAGTTTTGTGACACTTAGACTGAACCATTTATATTGCAGGCCAGGCTTCTGTATGATGTTCCTTTCTCTGAAACCGAGCTTCACAACACTAAGCTGGTAATTCAAAGAAACTTGTATAGGTACCTCGGTATCATACTAGAGGCGCGAGAAATTTTTGAAGAGAGTTTGTATAAAAAAAGTAACGAACAACATGTTGGTGAATCAACTTCTTCTGGTAATTGCTTTTCTTTGAATATATAAAAAGATAACTGGGAGGTCTGCGCTGTCTGAATGAAGTGTTTATCCACATTTCATTGCAAACCTTTTCCTTTTGCATTCTTTTTTGAACATCATAAAGCAAAATGGCCTCATCCATGCAGTCTTTGACAACAAGATTAATGCTAATTTCCTCATTTGCTAAACAGAATGTTAAGGAGAAAAGTTATTGATGTTTAGTTTACAACAGGGACTACTGGAGAAATTATTGACACGACAACCTATTCCATTAGTCCAAGACTAAGAGCTTTCTCCGATTGGCTACTCCAATACATGATGTCTGGAAACTTGGATGAAATATTTCCAGCAGCTGCTCGTGAATATGCCCCACTGGTGGAGGAACTGTGGAGGGATGCAGCCATTCAGGCCACGTACAACAGGAGAAATGAAATAAAAAATCTGCCACAAACTGCTAGATATTTTCTTGAGCGGGTAAGAAAATGTTTAGCCCCCACAGATTCATCGTCATCGCATCATAATTCATTTCTACTTTCATAAAGTTCTGTTTTTTTTTCTACTCTGCTGCCATTCTCTATACTAGAGTTGTTACACAGTTCACAAGGTTAATAATGCTCTATTACAGAATAGAAAGTATTTATCTTGTCTTTTCTCCTCTTTCTAATCCCTCTTGAACTTCTTGAGTTAGTTTAAGTTTGATACAGGATTATGTAACACAAGATTATCTCAATCTCACAGATATCTGAATATTTCTTCGGATGCAGTCTGTTGAAATTTCCAGGATAGATTATGAACCCTTGGACATGGACATCTTGTATGCTGAAGGGATAACCTTAACCAATGGCCTTTCTTCCATGGAATTTTCATTTCCTGTGTCAGCTCATGAGGACTCATTGGACCCTGTTTATCGACATGATCCTTTACTCAGGTCACCTTTCATTTCATCAAGTTTACACAGATAACAATCTTCAGTTCTGTAGTTATTATGCACTTCATTTTTCAATTCCAAACCAAAACTAAGCTAGCTGATTATGCCACTCAAAGCATAAACCTTGTAATGGATAAAACAACTTACGGCACTGCGTTGAATCTTTGTTTGTGCTTGTAGGTATCAGCTCATCAGAGTACATCCAAAAAGCCTTGGAGAAAAGTGCAAGTGGTTAGACATGTTTGAAGACACTGATGTAGTCTTGTTCTCAGTGGCCTTAACTGACTATGATGAGTACACGGTAGACAGTAAAGGAGCTGTTACCAACAAAATTTTAGCAGCCAGACATCTCTTTCAAAATATCATCACTCATAGAGTCTTCAGCAACAAGAAATTTCTTCTCATATTGACCAAGTTTGATCTGTTTGAGGAAAAGATTGAACAGGTTCCTCTAACACAATGTGAATGGTTTTTGGACTTCGATCCAGTTATTAGCCACAATCATAAAACCGCCAGTATTAGCAAACGTAGCAACCATCCTCCACTGGCTCAACGTGCTTTTCAATACATTGGTATGAAGTTCAAGAGCTGGTTCAATTCTCTAACTGGTCGAAAGCTGTTTGTTTCACTGGTTTCTGGATTGGAACCTTCTACTGTTGATGAAGCTCTTAGATATGCCAGAGAGGTTATGGTGTGGCAAAAATGGGACCCCTCTTTGAGAAATGAGAAGTCTGAGATAACATCCACAACTTTTGAGGCCAGCTCTGAAGAAAAATATAATAACTATAATCAACCCTAGAAAATTCTCTAGTTTTTTCCTCACATTTTGGAACCAGTCAATAGTACTGGATTAACATTGTTGTCACCACCATATAATAAGTAGTCTCTTCCAGATATGCTCTGTAAATGTGACTTTAGAATGACAATTTCATGTATGATATAATAAATCAAAATTACATTCATTCATGTTTGATTAGAAATAAACAAAATCCATATACTTTTATGTGAGATTTATTCTGTATAAATTATTACAAAGTCTAAGATAAAACCATTCAAACACAATTCACTTCACTTTAAATATAATTTTAACTAAAATTGATTTTGTAAAATCAAAGTCACTCAATATTTAAGTTTGCCAAACATTAGTTACATGTTAACTTTTTGACAAATATACCAAATCGTTTCAAAATACAGTGAATAAGTAAAAATATCCTTCTCCCAAAGGACTTGTGCAACACATGACAATTCTTCCTTTTATAGCTCAATTAGACATCAAAATGTATAAAACAATACAAGAAACTATTTTTGGTATTTTATCAAACAGTTGGTATGTAAGGAATTATATTTAAAAGAAACTTTGTTGGAATTAGGTTCATGAATCATATGAAGATAAAACTCTGTACAATATATCATTATTTCATTCAAACATTCACATCAAGGCATACTAGTCCTAATCCCTTATCAACTAGTTCTAAATTAATATATCAAACTGTTAATCCCTTAATCAATTTAACATACAATTTGCATTAAGTCCGATGCTAAGAATGACCAAGTTATTGAGTTTATTCTTAGATCCCAAATCACTTAGGTGCTCTATCTATGTCCATGTTCAAAGTTACTTTCCAGTAATTAAAAACATTCAAATAATATTATATTTCTATACAATGATAGTAAATTCAAGAAAGAACATATGAACGAACAACTATATATTGAACAGGAAAATTACATAAGAGTGAGTTCATTACATCAATTCCAATGAAAAAAAAATTTAACTACTCTAGTCATCTAGAACGTACACATTTGAAGCAATCCCTTGCAACAATGATGTCTTGATGCCTTGAAGTAGTCTCCTGAAAGTTTCATAAATATTTTCGTTTCTTTCTTTGTTCGAGCATTTTTTTCTTTCTGTCTGTCTCGAACTTAAAAATCAATTCTGATTTAATTAATTTGCTCAGCGCACAAGTATGCGTGCGCTCTACGAAATTTCAAATTGATGCTTCTTTAACTGGTGTTATTCACTTAGCGTACAGGTGATGGTGTGTTATCCGAATTTCTTCTGCTAGCTCTACGAATTTTGGTTTGCATTCAGCGAAAATTGACTGACAGAATCTAAATAATACACCCTTTCTTGTATAATATTTTATCTAACAATCTATTCCTATTACAACTTTTCACTGAAGAACAACATAAACAATTACAAGATTGAGCTCATTTATAAGTATAAAAAGAATTCTTTTTCACACTTTTCAGAATATTTTTCATTGCTGACCCAAAAAATCTTGCTTTTACTATGCTGAAATATATTTCGCTATCACCTTTTGATATTATGATACAAATTGTTAAATATCACCCTTTATAGTGCACATTGTTGAATGGAGGTTTGTGACAAAAATCAGAACTAAAGCTTTGTGACAAAAATCAGAACTAAAGCTTTGTGACAAAAATCAATGAACTGGGTTGAGGTGAGTATAACCTTTTTGTCACGTACTGACCCTGATATTTTTTAGGCTTGAAAAATATCCTGGAAAGAAAGGTGCTCCAAACTTTTATGCGAATAAAAAAATGAAAATTAGCAGAAGATTCGGATATTTTTTGTTCATAAAAGCAAGAACAGACAATTTAACCAACAATCTCACCAAAAGGCACCCCTTTATGAGAAAGAGAAAGTCATTTCTGTTTACCTTTTCCTGTAAAGTATCATAAAATCAAGGTTTTATTGATTTTAACTGTACTAATTACGTTGCATAAGCACCAATAATGCACTGATTTTAACTTTTCTACAAGATGAAATCCACCGACACATCTAAAGAGATTATAATTGCATATTTACATATATCGAGTCAACAAAACTAAAACAGAAGAACTGAAGTATATAATCAAACATGAAATTAAACTCAAAAAAACTGGTATACCAAATACCATGTTTGATTATATCAGAACTTATGTACAATAGTTCATTACACTTCCATTACATAACTCGCAGGCTAAGAACTGAGATAGACAACTAGAAATGGAATATACAAAACATATTGATTCTGCTATTGCTCATTCCTTAAAATCAGCAAGAACATCCTTAATGAAAAACATATCACCAAGGCACAAATCGATCCATAAGCAAACACATGGTTGCCTCTGACATGGTTCCACTGTTGTCTCTGGTAACTGCAGTGTTCTTCTTCTGTGCTTCCTTTTCTTCCTGTTCCCTTTCTGATCCTTCTTTGGCTTTGGACAAGAAAGGCTTGCGTGAAAGTACTTTTTCTCTCAGCTTTGCAAGCTCCCCAACCCACACCTCTACAACAGCAGACATTTTCTTCAGCAACTGCAAACCAGTGAGGTAAAAGACTCTGTTTTGTTGATTTTGCTTTGAGCTTTTGCTTTGTGTTTTTGCATGAAGATGGATGGTGAAGAGAGTGTGGTTTATATAGGAAGAAAGTAGAAAGGGTATGTGAAAAGGTAGAAGCTTTTGGAGCACCTTGGATTCAGTAGTGGCACACAGGACTCAGTCAATTCAATTGGATATACTTCAAAACTTTCTGATATTCGGTGGGAGAAATCTATTGGCTATATTAATATTTTTCTCTGGTTTTGGCCCACTGGCTCCATGAATTTATGGAAGTACATGATTATGATAGTACCATGTTTTGAATTCAAGGATAAGATGAGTTTGAGCATTCAATTATTGCTTTTCCTTTTTCTTATCAAACCCAAAATATTATAAATTTCAATATGAAAATAACTATCTACATTTATTAAGAAAACTACTTGTTAATACCTTTTTATTGTATTAATTTTTTAAAAAATATTTAAAGCATAAATTAGTTAAGATATGTTTCGAACCTGGTTTACTTTTCAATCATCATTTTTTTATTATTAAAAGTATTCTCTTTGTTTTTCATAGGAATTGGAAAGCTATCAATCTGTATATAATTCAGAATAATTATTATTTGAATAATAAACCAAATATTAATGATGATATGTATGACTTATATGATACATGCATGACATTGGCGGGCTCCATCATGAATGACGTTTGCCGACTACTCATCACTTTTTATGACTTATAATTCAATTATACTATGAACGAAAGCAACCTCACTGTACAATACTTGTCTATAGTTATTATAAAATAAAAATAGGTTTTCACTGTATTAATCTCACTTTATTAAAATTTATTATTCATTGACTGTGATAAATGTTGCTAAAAAATGAACTTATTTTTTAATTGGGTTATAAGAAATTTAATTTGCATTATTGTATAGTTAGCATAAATACTAGTACTTTGATATTTATGTGTCCGCTTGTCAATTACGCTAAGATAATATAATTATAAAATATAAATACTTTGTAAAAAACAGTGTTTTTTTAAAGGATAATGTATGAATGAAAATAATTACATATTTCCACATTTTTAATTGTTTAACGTATGCTGTGGTTAATTTTTTATTTGAGAGACTGTAAAATTGTTTTTAAGTTTGAGAGATTGTGAAATTGTTTTTAAATTAAGAGATTATATGGTTTCCCATTTTTATTTTTATTAAATAATGGAAATATATTTATCCGATGGTTAAAGATAAAAGAGCTTAATATACGAAAACAAATTATTATAAAAGATAAAAGAGTTTTTGGGGAGGACTCAACTTTTCCAAGAAAGGTCCAACAAAATTTCTCACTGGGCTTTCTTATTGAGCCATTATTGGACTTATCACAAGACTTATAGGCTTTTTCTTCTTGTAGCTCCATAATTTTTAAAAGTGGCTTCTCGATTAATTGATCTAGAAATATTCTAAAAAGAGTTTTTCGTAACATATATAATTAAGAATAAGTTTTATAGAATTAGTTTTCTAGAACACATTTTGTTTTGGAATTAGTTTTTGAGAATGAACTCTCTCTCTTAACCAATCTAGCACTATTTTAATGTAATATTTTAAAATTTATATTTGGTTATTTGATTTATTGAAATAATTAAATTTGAATTACATAAATGACTATAACAATGGCAACAATGTGACGTTAATTTAGGAGTAGTAAAGCAAACAAACCTAATTCGTTTTCGTCCACATGTCGTTGGTATGTAAAAAAAGGTTTAATAATTTTTTGTGACTTTTTTCACATAGGCTTCTATTTTATTTTTTTTTTGGTCTCAAATAAGACTCTTAAGGTCTCAAGCATCTTATGGCATTTCTTAATCCTTTAACACTTTTCTTTAGCTTATTTAAATGTTTGAACTAGTATCTTTTTCAACTTATCCAAAGTCTCTTAGCATAATTTTAGAGTTGTGACTGCCATCAAAATTCTTGTATATTGTCTTTTATCATCGTCCCAATACCAAAATCAACTTGCAATATTAAGTTAGTGAGAAAAAGAAAAACTAGATTGATCAGATATGAAGTATATTAAAACTGAAATTATTCTCTAGTGCTTTGCTTATATAAAGCGTGAGATTATACATAGCTCATACTTATTTCCCTCTCAAGCCTAGCATAGTTTAGTTTACAATATATTTATTTTAGTTAACGTAGTTTTTTTAACAATTTTTGTTTTATAATTTCTAGCAAATAGTTTTCTTTTTCTTTTTAACGAGTTAGTATAGTTTATAGCAAATCGGTTTGGTTCGACTCGGCTCGGTACGGTTTGGTTGGTTCCGTTCGATTCGATTTTGTTCTGCTCGGCTCGGCTTGTTCGGCTGGGCTCGGCTTGTTCGATTATGCTCAACTCGGTTCGGTTCAGTTTGGTTTGGCTCAGCTCGATTTAGCTAAGCTCGGCTCATTGTCGTTCGATTCAGTTCAGTTCGATTCGATTATGCTCGACTCGGATCGATTCGGTTCTGTTTGGTTCGGTTAGATTCAATTCAGTTCAGAGTTTTGTTCTGTTCGGCTCGACTCTATTCGATTAGTTTCTGTTCGATTCACACGGTCATTGCTACGTGACACAATGTCAATTTGACACATGACAATTTTTTAATTTATTTTTTAAATTAAAAAAATATTTTAAAAAAAAACCACAAAGTAACAAGTGATACAATCTTTAATGATGTTAGTACAAAACTAACAATAAAAACATAATTGCTTCAATTTAAAAAAAAATAAAAATTCAATTAAAACCAAAAAAAGTAAGAAAGTTATTTAAAAAAAGTCACTAAAAATAAGAACCATCTTATTAAGCCAAAATAAACAACATGAATTCATCTACCGCAGTAAAACGAGTCAAAAAATTTTGACATGTCTTGCTATATATATATATATCAAAAATATATTTAATACTATAAATGTTTTTTAAAATTTTAATTGATTAATTAATAATTGAGTAAATTCAAGTAATTATCATCTTTATATATTAAGGTTAATGATTTAAGTTATAAATTATTGTTTTATAAATAATATAATATTTAAAAAATAATGTTTAATTATTTTTATTTAAAAAACCATCTTTTACCTGTCCAATTTCGTAGGTTAGATAAAATGCATCAAAACTTACATTACCACTACTAATTTAATCTTTTTCTCTTAGTATGTGAATGCAGTTAGTAATAAGGAAGAAAAGCCAACTTGTAATGTACTCACGATGAAGAATTACTACTAGATCTCCTCTTTATACTAGATCATTACAAAAGCCAACTTTTGTAATTTAATTACTTTTTGTATATTATAGAAATTGGATTTTATAATATATTTACGCATTAATGCATTGTGGAACTAGTCTCCATATAATCTATGTAAACGCACTTGGCCATATTTAAAAAAAAAATTAAAGTATAGTGTGTAATTAGAGAAAAAAAAAAGTGACGGAATGGAGACAGCATAATTAGAGTTTTATAAAAGGTAAATAAAATTAAATGATAAAAATTAAAAAATTTTAACCTAATATATTTTTGGAATAAGAAAAAGTTTAGAGAAGTGTAGGTTCCTTACAATTGCACAACGTTTTCTTTTGTTTTAAAATGAAACATTTTGAGTATGACCTATTCATTAAAAAAAAAGAATAAAATATATTTTTGTTTCTGTAAAAATGATCTCCTTAATTTTTTGAAAAATTATTTACTAGTGTTAAATCAATAATACAAAAATAAATAATTGCTCAACTCCATAAATATCTAAATGTAAGAAATTTGATTAATTTTGTGTTAAAAGAAAAAGTTTACCATTTGTTAAAAAAATTGCACTAAAATATTTGCAGTTGTCCAAAAAAGTTAGATTAATCGAGTGCAATATGAATCTGAAGAAGTGAGAGCTCTAGAACTTGCAATTATTGCTTTATCATTCATCTCTTGTCGTGATTGTTCTGATCAACTATGTATACTACAACCAGCTGACACGTACACTACAGTTCTTTCATTAATATTGCCTACACCAATCACTTCTAAACCTGTAGGACCAGAAATCAATCCACTTACAGAATGGCGAAAAAAGTTAGAATGGATGATAATGCTTGTAGCTATCAGTATAAAAGAATATAAAACACTCGATTAAAAGCCATAAAGTGTTCAAAATTATACGTTATATAATAAAGTTTATAAATTATATTGCTATCGATGATAATGATATCAGTGTCATTATCCTAACTTCTAAAGATCGAAATAAATAACATTAAATTTTACAATATCATCCAATACAGTTTTTGGGTCATCTAAAGGTTTATCACATAGAGGCAGTATTTTTCTGAATATACTTAACACAGTAACATGTTGAAGAGTTTCTGCAGAAGAAACCTAAAGAGTTAAACTTGAAATGTTTAACGAAAGATTCTGCATTGGTATATTATCCTTGATTATATTAAAGATAACAGGGATAGGTATGAAGCAACATGATGCAGAAATCCTGGTTCCATGATTGATGAACATGGAAGATATTTTGTTTGAGTCAAAAAAGAGGAGCTTTTGACTGCATGCATGTGTTCTTGAGAGACAGTGGTTTTTGGGGTTAGTGAATGGGCCAAAACTAGATAGGTGTGAAGCAGTGATCAAAATATAGCCATCTGTAGAGCACTAACAGCGGTTGGTGGCTAGCTACATTGTTATCATTTATTAACTTTTTGGTGAAGTTATGATTAGATTACTTGGACACACTCTTCACATTTGCATCCTAACGACAACATGGTCCAATAATTCTCCAATAGCGCGCCATGTGTAAAGCACTAGAACTGCTACAGCTACAATGCAGGTTCTAGAACTGCTACCACTCTTCTGATATTTCTGTAATGCCTCCATTTCTTACATCAACAAAATTCCAAAGAAATTGAGATAATGTAATGAAAATATCATAATTGGTCATACTTTAAAAGTTTGTCCACATGTGAAATGTCGAGTGCTACTGATAATTGATCATATTGACATTTCATTTAGCAGCTATAGATATGGTCAAAACATGTCCTAATAATACTATTTTTATCACTATTCACAAACAGTAAAGTTTGGGCTTTATGTCATCATGAACCTATGAATCAGAACGGCTTGAAATATATACCCAGAGGGACAAAAGTGGGGATTCTTTATGGACACTGTTTCAGTAAAAAGTTTTAAATTAGATGCTATTGAAATATATATTTTGGACTGTCAAATTTGCTTTGTTTTATTTATATCAGTTACTTACTATAGTCATTGTCAGTGTTTTAAACAGCAAAATCTAGAAAATGAACATCCATTTATGTATACAGTAAAACAAAACCATAGAAATATCAGATTGGAATCATAGTTACAATGGAGCTGGCCATTAGAATGTATTCTGAAAAAGCTTTAAAACAGTGCTAAATTGGTTGTGGCTGATCTGTGGGACAGCACAAGACGAAGAATGATTCTAATTATATGATTCAAAACTATAACAGACCAGCGCCACGTTGCCAGCATAACATTATTTTTCAATCATGAAAATATACAGAAAAAGGGAAAATTGCAATGATTCAAAGGCTTTGACGTTCTTGCTACGCAAATCATCAGCTAATCGGTCATATCTACACACACTGGAAAATAATGAAAATGAAAATACAACGAGGATGAATTATGATATCATTGGTAAAAAATAAATGAATGCAGGATGAGTGCCTCTTAAAGTTTTCTTCTTTTTGAAGTAAATTTCTTACTGATACTGCACAAAGAATATTTTAGCTCTTTTAGACTGCGTAAAACCTTGAGTGAAACAACCAAAGATAGTTAATCGGTTTGAAAGAATGTTAAGAGTAATGCTTAAAACTGATTTTAAACCTTAATGAGGAAAAATATTATTACTTAAAAATTATACCATGTATCTTTAAAAGCAACTTTAAAAATATTAAACCAATCTAAGAATTTTCAAATACCTCCATTTATTAGTTCCAAAAGATCTTGTATTTAGTATTACAACAAAATCCGGTAGAGAAAAAAAAAACTAAAACTGATTAAAAATAAATTTTGCTTACATTAGTTCTTCTATTAAAGTGTTAAAAATTTAAGAAAATGTTCACTTTATAGAAATATTTGCTTTTATTTTTTTTTTAGCATAATTATGTTCTGGTCCTTAAATTTTCGGATGAATCGACTTTTGGTCCCTAAAAGTTAAAAAAAATTAGTAATAAAATTTTGAAAAATATATTTAGTTTTTAAACACTTGGATTATTTTGTTTAATAATTTCAAAACGGTAATTTGAGAAATTAAAATCATGTTAAAGAAACACATTTGGGTAAAATTAGAAACATATAAGACTAACCATATAATTAAGTCATTTTTAATATTTTATGTGTGTGTGTGTGTGAATATTAGAAATTTTAATACCTACGGAATATTTCTTTTTACCTAACCAGAATAAATTGCTAACATTCTTAGCCTTACCTACTTTTTGACTTATTTTTAACTCATCAAACTTGCGCTTTAGAGTTTCATTAGCGTTATATTTTGTTAAGATTTACAGTATATGTTTTGTTTAAGTAGAAAAAGAAAAAAGAAAATGATCAAATATGTATCCATATATATCATAATTCTCCCATTCTTTCTCCAATTAAGAAAAAAAGAATAATTATATGAAACCACAGTATTCATTCTTTTGTACTAAATTCTGTTCCAAAGACAAAGGATTGAATTTGTCATCTTTATACTTTCATCTCCAACCCTTTCAGTTTTCTAGTATACTATGCTAAATAAAGTGTAAGAGACTTTAGGAAAAGTGTAAGAGGCTTTAAGAAAAGTGTAAGAGACTTGAAGATATTTTCTTTTCTTTTGTAGCGACGGCAAGTCTATATACCTCATTTTTTTAGGGCTTTTTAATTCTTCCATTCACTTTTCTACTTTTGATTTGGAGATTCGCTTTCTTTTAATAAGTAGACATAAATAGGATACTTATGCAATAAAAAAAACGTAAACGAAAGAGTCATTCATTGCATTAAGTGGTGTAAAAATCTCCCGAAACTTAATTATTAATTATGATGCAACGGGACAGCTACCTCAATGGGACACTTGTCCCAGATTAATTAATTACAATATTATTAAGCTTGTTAAGTTTTTGCTAAACAACCAGTACATTATAGTCCCACAACAACATCTTTTTCTTCAAAACTTAGTTAGATTGCCACTCAAGTATGTTTGTGAGAATCGTGTTTTTGCTTTATTATAACGTGTTTGATGATCAGCAGACACAGAAGGAAAAAAGAATTTGCTTGAACATATTCTGATTTGAGAGTTTCACTTTTTTATATTCCATGATTTGGTGCAACCACGAGCGAGTTAGCAGACATGCAATGCAATGAAGAAAGTTTGCATTTAATCAAACATGAAGCCTGCAGGTTTCGCCAAGTGTCCCAGACAAATTCCTGGTAACATTTTTAGGTCTGTGATTTTGACTTGGTTAGCCTCACGGCTTACACGTACGTGTTTTGTTTTTTAGGAACTGACACGTATATGTAGATTGATAATTAACATATTTTTGTCATCATTACTCATAAAATGAGAATACGAATCACGCGGGTGTTTAACTCTAACATCACCACCACCATGCGCACTTGAATAGATCCAGCGTGGTGCAATTCAATGAACTCAACCATACATACGCAACGTTCATTCCAAGACTCATCAATTTCACTGACACATGTGCAAACCCTTTCTATTCTATTATCCACCTTATGATACGATGTCTTATTGGTGAAATATAAATATGAAGTTTATATTAAATAATAATAATGTCATCTTTATTATAAATTTTTGGATTAAATATATTTTTGTCTTTAACTTTTAATAAAAATTAAAATTAATTTATTTAAATTTTAAACTAATTTAGTTTCTTATTTTAAAAACGAATGAATTTAATCATTTTAACCCAATTTTAAATAAGCTTAACGAAAAAAATTGTATTAAAAAATTAAATTCACGCCTTCTAAATTGAGGAACTAAATTAAATCAAAACTTTGAAAAAAATATAATTCTAATTTTTATTTAAAGTTAATGAATAAAAATATATTTAATCTTTATTTTTTAAAGTTTAAATTTTATTAATACGTTGGAATTATATGATTTTCTTTTCTTCTCGAACTCCTAATCATAGCTTTTATACTATAATTATTAAAAATTCAATACTTCTTATTAGATAAAGGAAGTATAACAAATATTGAAACACTAGTTTCTTTTTCTACTACTCAAACTTGTCATGACTTTAAGGGTGGCTTGTATAACTTAATCTTTATCACAAAACAATTAATACAATTGGAAATAACTTCTTATTCTTAACCTACTTGCATGACTAGGATAGAGTAAATTTATAAAATTTAAATGATTGGCTCCCACTTCTTAACGCCATTGCAATGAAGTCAAAATGTAGGTAAAAAGGTTTGCTTACATTTTCAGAAAACTATGATATACAAAGAAAATTTATGCAAAATCGATTTATATAAACTTTAAAGGCTTATATAAATAATAATATCCAAATCAAAACACGACTTATGATTAGATTCGGTAGATTTCGGATGACATCTATAGAATCTCCTTTATTATATTATTATCTGTTTCACACGTGTAAAAAATAGATGAACTCCCCATAATTTTTAAATTCGCCTATCTTAACTACGTGTTCAAACCTCAAGGATGTCTTTTAGATGACATTTGCATATCATTTGCAACTAAGAAAGTGTGAGCTTCCATGTTTTATTATGTGATGAGAACCAAATTTTTTCGTACGTTTCCATGTAGTAAAACAAGTATATTTATTTTTCCTAGATTAAAAATGAAATAGAAAAGATAAAAATACAAAAATGAAAGATAAATATAATATTTTGCAAAAGAAAAACATAAATAGAGAATATATATATATATATATATATATATATATATATATATATATATATATATATATATATATATATATATATATATATATATATATATATATATATATATATACATTCATTTTGAATGTATTAAAATAAGAAAAGAAAAAACTAATTGTTTGGATGTGGAAGAGAGTATAGATAAATAATTTCAATGAAAATATTTGTGTATTAATTTAAATTTAATCTAAATAGACAATCTTTTAACTCCAAAATTTTTTAAGGGTAAACTTATATATCTTTTCAGTTTTAACGTTATAAGAATATTTAATTTTTAAGAAACTGAAAGAAATGGAGAGGTTTTCATTTATTGTTAACTCATATGGGGTATAAGTTTCTTATAAGTCCCTCAAAAAACCTCCTGGTTTTTTTTCTTAAGAAAATTAAATTTTACTTTTTCTTTTCTCCATAGGTTTCCTGTAAATAAAAGGTATAATCAATCTTTTTAAATCATATTACATATTTCGTATTGTTCTATACCACAAACGATAGAAGTTTTGCGTATGTTAAATATATAGTATAAAATTATGGAAGCGAAGCATTTTTTTTATTATGATAAATATAAGAACTATAAATATAAATCATATGATTTATTATATATGCATGTTAGTTGTTAACATTTTATTAATTAATAATCACAATCACTTAAAAAAGAATACATTTCTTTTTACTATTACTCAAATTTAATCTAATAATATTTGCAGTTGCAATTTTTCATAAAGAAGAATTGCCATTTAATGTATAAGCAAGTTACGACTCTATATATTATCCAGAAAGTTAACTTAAAAATATTTAATATGATATAACAACAGAATTTATTCAAACAGAGATTCATAAATTTTGACATTTTTTATTATCACGCTTGTATAAAGGATGAGGGAAAAATATCCAAATGAGTTAACAGATTTATATTATAAAACCGTTCACACTCTTATAGAATTCAAATGTTTACTCATTTTAAAGTTTTGATAAAAAATATAAACATATTTGAAACATACACATGCTAACATTAAATTCATCATAACTTTTGTATCTAAAATATGCAGATAATAAAATAAATTATTTTAAAATTTAATAATAATAATAATAATAAAATAATACAGTTTTCGCACCTGATATATAGACACAGACGTAAGCATACGTCATTCGTCATGCTTATGAGCTAAATTTAAATCGTCCTCGGAAAAATGTAGAATTAGTCTATAACAAGATTCCTTGATGTAATAATTTCTTTATAGGCTATTCATTTGTAGGATAATAAATATTTAAAAAAATATATATTACATATGCAAGTTAAATAATAAAATACATTTTTGACAGGAGTAATTTTATTACAAAAAAATATAGGTATTATAAGAAAAGAAAATATAATATTTTCAAAATGAAAAGTATTTTAAAATAAGTGAAACATAATCGGAGATGGAAAAAGTCGTAGACTTAGATTAATTTAAAAATGGCCTAAAATGTTGGGTAGCAATGAAATAGACGCGACCTACTTTACTTATATAGCAATAATCCATTACTGGGAATTCAGAATAGATTCAGGTTCACATTTGGGAAAGACAAACGAGGAAGATGTGGGTCACGTATTAGATCGATCAGGGTAGACTTTTGGTTAAACTCAGGAAAATCAGTGGTCGTAGACTTTTGGTTCACGTATTATAGATGTTGGGTTTGAAGTTTGATGGTAATACGAGAGACGGAGACAGATATACAGTGTTTGAGAAAGGCGCAGCGCAGACATTTGGCTCTGAACAGTTAAACATCTGCGAACATTTTGGGTAGTTTTGGATTACAATCTAAATGTTACCCTAAATGGCGTACATATGGTTGAACAAATTATTTTGGTGTATGCATGGTTTTGGGTAATTAAGAATGTTGGGTGATGGGCGGTTGGGGCGTGTTTGCAGTTGTGACAGTGGGAACAAGGAAGTTAAATTCACCAACTGAACGTGTTGAATTCAACCTTCTAATATATTGTGCTATGTAACTGACAGACGCCATGAATGTGTTATGGTAATAAGGAAATAATATTGAAAGTGTCCAGCAGAAGGGACACGGCATGTGGAAAGGAAAAGATGCCTAAACGTCATGGTGACGTAAGCTAAAAAGCTCCTTTTTGACAAGCCAAAAGGGTCAACATTAGACGATCCCTTCCCTTCTCTTCCCGGTATGGATATTCAAAAGTCAAACATAACAATCACACACAATTCACAGATCGCCTTCTCATTCGTATGCAAAACCAACACTCCTTACCCACCAAAACTCGTACTAATTTTCTCCCACACATAAATCCTCCCGTTTTGGCTTTCCGTCACACGTGTCGGCCACCCATCACCCCAATCTCCCTCCACCTCTCGCTATATATATCCCCCTAACAAACCTCTGCCTCAACTTTCAATTCCTTCACACAAACACAACCTCAGCATTTTAAGATTTCTCCTTAGTTTCTCCTTATCCAATGACTAACGCACAAGGCGGCTCCATGTTGGTGGAGCCAAACACACACAAGGCCTTACACAGACCCAAATTTGGAGCCTTGTTGCACTCCGAACCCAACAACATCGATGCCGATAACTTCCAATATAACCACCGCAACAACGCCAGCCACATGAACTACACCGATAGCAGCAATGATGTCTCTCCCTACTCCATGTCCCCATTGAACTACCCAAACCATTCTTCATCTCCTCTCAACAAGTCTCCATGGGTTTTGCCCGCCTCACCAGCGATAAACCCCTTCCACCACCACCAAGACCACCTCCCCGGCAACAGCCTCATCGGATCCCTCGTTCGCGAAGAGGGTCACATATATTCCTTGGCCGTTTCCGGAGACTTGTTATACACCGGCTCCGACAGCAAGAATATAAGAGTTTGGAAGCATCTCAAGGACTACACCGGCTTCAAATCAAGCAGTGGATTGGTTAAAACCATAATAATCTCCGCCGGAAAAATCTTCACCGGCCACCAAGACGGTAAGATCAGAGTGTGGAAGGTTTCCTCCAAGAATCCAAGCAAGCATAAACGCATCGGGAGCTTGCCAACGTTCAAAGATTACATGAAGTGTTCCATGAACCCCAAGAATTACGTGGAGGTTCGCCGGAACCGGAACGCGGTGAAGGTGAAGCACTTCGACGCCGTTTCGAGTCTCAGTCTGGACAAGGACGAAGGGTTGCTGTACTCCGGGTCGTGGGACAAGACGGTCAAGGTGTGGCGCGTGGCGGATTTCAAGTGCCTGGAGTCGATCAACGCGCACGACGATGCGGTGAACGCGGTGGTGGCGATGCCCGGAGGGTGCGTGTTGACGGGGTCCGCGGATGGGACGGTGAAGATGTGGAGGAGGGTGAACGACGAGAAGGGGAAGAAGCCGAAGCATCTGTTGGGCAGGGTTTTGCTGAAGCAGGAGAACGCGGTTACGGCGCTGGCGGTGAACCGCGAGGGCACGGTGCTTTATTGCGGTTCCTCCGATGGTATGGTGAACTTCTGGGAGAATGAGGAGAAGCGTGGGTTCACGCACGGCGGCGTTTTGAGGGGTCACAAGCTAGCCGTGCTCTGCCTGGCCGTGGCGGGGAACCTTCTCTTTAGTGGGTCTGCGGATAAGAAAGTGTGCGTGTGGAAGCGCGACGAGAGTGGGTTCCACACTTGCCATTCGGTTCTGACGGGTCACGTGGGTCCTGTTAAATGTATCGCCGTGGAGGAGGATCAGGCGCAACCGGAGAAGCCTCGCAACAGGAAAGATGATCAGCGGTGGATTGTGTACACGGGTAGCTTGGACAAGTCGGTGAAGGTGTGGCGCGTGTCCGAACAGGCGCCGGAGTTGAGCTCGTTTCAAACCTGGGCCACTCCTGGTCCCTTTACCACATAAACATTGTTTTGGTTAATTAGCTGAGTCATGTAGAAACTTGTAAATACGCATGTCGTTAATTGGATTTTTTTACACTCCAGTTTGTACAAGCCTTGTATCAAGTATTGCAAAAGTTAATTAGCCAAGTGAACGAAGTTTCTCAATATATATTGGAAATTCATCTTAGTGGGGAAAGTTAATGATATTTAGTTTTCAACAGGAATTACTGGGAAAATTATCGACACGACGACCTACCATGTAACATGGGTACGATATTTCCAGCTCCTGCATGCGCATGACTTTGCTTCACCGATGCAACCATTCACCCCACTTGCAATAGGACAAATGAAGTAAAAATATCTACTAAGAATTGTTTTCTAGAGCGGCTGAGATAATCTTTTCTCCTCCACATATTCATCATCACATCATAATACTCTCACACTGACATATTATAACACTTCCTGCAACTGATACACAACGTAATTAATTGCTAACAATGTTTATCAATAAAACTGTAATGGAGAAAACAACTCTGTAGCGCATTGAATCTTTGTTTGTGCTTGCAGGTTCCATTTCATCACTGTACATGTTTGAAGAGCACAGGTGGTTGGACATCTTTGGTGGTGATGTAACCTTTTCAAAAAATAGATTTTTAAGTCTATCTTAACATCATATAACCAATTTATAATTTATAAGTTACACGTGGATACAAACTTCAATTTTATAAGTTAATTTTATGAAATTGACTTAGACTTAAAATTTATGATATTAAAGTTATGAGTTGAAATTTATCCTAACAAGTTGAGTTGTTATTAGATCATTATTAATATATAATCTTATGTTTGAGATGTTTATACTTTACACATTAAAGTATATAAATTGATGTAAATCTCATTCTATAAAAATTGCGTTAGATTTGTTAGATTTAAAATTCAGTACCATAATTTTAATTAATTTTTTTATCAAATCAAGATCAGTCAGAATTAAAGTTTAGCAAACACCAAATTACAGCAAGTTCATTTGCATTCCCGACGTCGCGGTAGATGTTGTCATTTGTTTATAGTTAGACGGAAATAAAATTTATTTACACGACATTTTGTCACATCCTAAAGAGTAGGACAAAGAGTATGTTGTCTTCCATAAAAATAAAAATAAAGAAAATAAATTTTGATATGTGAGGATTTATTGAGGAGGAGGTTTGCCGAAGAGACACAAACACCAAAATATCTGAGTTCAACCATATAAAAGATGGACACCACTCTCTGTCCAAAACCTTTAGGCAATTGGTTAATGCGGCTTTCACTTTTATATAGTATATTACTTTCACATATTTCTATTTAATGTGAAACTTAGACTCACACTTGGATCCCTAACATTGACATGAACAGGA
This sequence comes from Vigna umbellata, assembly GCF_029865625.1. Classification (NCBI taxonomy): domain Eukaryota; kingdom Viridiplantae; phylum Streptophyta; class Magnoliopsida; order Fabales; family Fabaceae; genus Vigna; species Vigna umbellata. The sequence continues at coordinate 37,647,204 of NC_142173.1, forward strand.
CAAATTCTGTTTTTCTTGTTCCTCCTCTTCACACTTTAAGAACAATGTGTCTTTCAAATGTGGGGTGGACAAGCTTAGCTTTGTAGTTCTGTTTTTTTCTATTTTTATTACTCTTTTTTCTTCTATTATCTGTTTTTTGTTAAAAATTTAGTAATTTTGTTTTCTGTTCTGATAGTGCTAGTTTTAGGTTTTTCTTTTTTTAGTTTCTGTAATAGTTTGTATATGTGTTGATAATTCTGCTTTAGGTAGTTTAGAGTGTCTTATTTTCTGTGTTGATGTTTTGTTTGTATAAATATGTTATCATAGTGTTGAGTCTTTTTCATCAGTCATTTTAATTAAGTTTTGTGAAAACCTTTTGCAAATTAAACCGGGTGAGCTGGGTTTTAAGTGAGTCGGGTTGAAAACTAACCCACATAAAAAAAATTACATTTTTTTCAAACTCAAACCCGTGGTGGGCCAGATTGATTCGCGGGTTACAACCCATTTTGACAGCACTACAGAAAATAGAAAATTCTAGAAAAACTTCAAGAAATTTTAAAAGACATAAAACAATAAAAATAATAATAGCACTATAAAAAAGAGTTAAATGAAACAACACTGAACATTCTAAAAAAAGATCAAATACATTTCATAGATTAATCATCATAAGCAATAGTGCAATATAATAATTGTGTTGAACTATGTGATTTTATCTTATTTTATTATAGGATCCTTACTTTTTCTTTTCTTTTCTTTCAATATATATACGTTTTCTTTTGACTTGAATCTACTATTTTTTTCAATTTTTTAGTTCAACACATAAACAAAAAACAAAACTTGTCTTTCAAATACCAAAATTCATGGAAGATCAAAGTAAACTGTTAATTGAGACTATAAGAAAAACAAAAAAAAAACAAATAATTTTCACAAACTAAATATTGAAATGTATAATTTAAACGAAGAATATGAAAATTAAAAATTGGAATTGGATAAAATATTAGGGGTTTTACTCTTTATAAAACTTTAAGAACAACTAACCAAATATAATTTCAAAACAAAGCACATAACACAAACATTCAAGAATTTTTAATTTTTTTATAATATCATAAAAAAATATAAAAGAGAATATTCAAACAAGAACTTTGCTCTAAAGATGATAAGATCATGTTCAAAATAAAGTATGATTGTTTCTGAATTTGAATCCTTAAGAGACAAAACAAAAATAAATCAAAAAAAAATATGAACAAGATAGAGATGAGGATGCTAGAATCTAATGAATTGATAAGTCAAGTGAAAATTCACCCTAAAAATATTAATTTTTGATAAGAATTAGAGTTATAATCCAAGAACTAAGAAAATTCTCTTTCAAAAATTAAAAATGCATATAATATGACTCAAAAGTGTTTACATTGTCTTTTGGTACCTCTATATAAAGACACATAATTTTAAAAAAACCTTAAAATAATGTCCAAATCCTAAAATACATAAAAATAATAGAAAATGAAAATTACAAAGCCCAACTAGACTTGTTCACTCAATGAACACAAACTGAATCAATTTAAAAAAAATTACAACTTATTTAATTTCCTAAATTATTCAACTTATGATCTTCCTGTCTTTATAAGTTTTTTCATTCATGAAACATATTATAAGATTTAAAAAAACATGTTTGACCTTGTCTCTGTTGAATATCAAATGTTCTTTCTTAAAATTTTTTTATATATGTTTAAGAATAATTATCTATTATATTCTTTTTCTTGAAAAAAATTATCCTCAAATTCGTATCAGTTACAAAATTTCTTATCACATAGTAATTTGTAGTTGATTATACAAATTCAAATTATTTCAAACTCATCGCATAGAGTTTGATATTAATGTCTCCTTATTCATGCATACTTTTTATACTTCATTGAATTACAAATATATTTAGATGTTTCTTAATTGAGAACGATTTTTAAAATATATAAATTCATTTCTTGCTTGAAATAAGTAATTTTTTTTCAAGTTTTTTTAGCAGTGCATCCTTTTGTTATTTACCAACGAGCCCTTCACTGTCCTTGGCACACCATTACTTGCTTGGACTCTTTGGGCTTCAAAAATATTTCCATTAATATAAATCAAGGTCGTATTGACCATCAAAACCAGGGATTATTATTTGAAAAAAAATTCTTTCACTTGTCATTTATTATAGAAAAAAAGTCCCAAAAATAACCTTAACTACTAGAAAAAAAATTACTTTATTTTTTTTATATTTTATTCATAATGATATAAACTTTTAAATAGACAAATTACAAGATCATGGACATTTCAAGAACTAACAAGCCTGCGTACTTAAAAACTTAAAAAAATTAAAAATAAAAATAACTGGAAGTGAATTATAGAACATTACAATACATTATAATAACCACTTAATCATTAGTAATTGACTCAATTTCTTATATTAAATATATTATTATTCTTAGACTGCTAGTAAATAAATAATATGTCAAAATTAGGAATTTTATTCGTTAAAGGATAAATAAACTTAAGGAAACGTTTACTATAGAAAAACGATAATCATAATTTTGGGAAATATGAATACTTAATTTTGGTAAAATATAATTCTTAAGATTATTTATACATTTTTTTTATAAATCAAGAGATAATACTTTATTTTTATTGAAATTTAAATTTGTTATCACACTAACTAATTTAATAAAAATAACAGTGATATTTTCTTTAGTAAAATTTATACGTTTCCTCCCCTCCATGCAAGATAATGTTTTTGTTAGAAATCTGATTAAAAAATATTCATAAAAGAACCATTTTCTCAAAATGTTATTTTTTTTTCTCTCAAAGTAAACAAAATCCAGAAATTAAGTAGTTTATATTATTAAAAAAGAAATTATACCAAATCAATTAGATTATCGTGAATAGTTATTTTTTCCTAGATTTCAATATATTATATATTTATAGTGATTGAATTTAATAGCTGTGTATTAGATATTTAATACTGTAGAATACTATTAAAAAAATATTACAAAAATATTGATGGTTATATATGGCTTCATGTCCGATAATATCTAATATAATATTTGAATATGTATTTTATAAATACAAGATGTTGTAGTCGTGAATAGGACATACATGTTAGAATTAGTTAAATATTTGGTTTTTTCAAATATAGTTATCATATGAGTGTGTTTTTGTGTTATCAAACTTGAAATAGTGTTTTCACATTTCTGCACTTGGATACGTTCAGAATGTAGAATGAGTGTATCCAACTAGACAGAAAAAATAATAAATTTTAAAAGTTTTTCATGAGTTTATTTCAGTTTTTTAAAATATTCAAAAGATAAAAAAATATAAAATCTATTTTAAATGAATTAGATCGTCAAAAAAACCGGTTATTTTTTTAATAAATCAAATTTATAATTATAAACAAATAAATAAATTTTCATTTTTGTTAAAAAAATTGGAAATATAATCTATCTCTATTTTTCACATTTGAATCACCTTATTGTTTTTTTAAAAAAACAAATTGTAACACACAGCCCCATATAAAGCACGAAAAGAAGAAAAAAAACATTGAAAATAGTTTAAATAACAAAAAAAATAAAAAATAAAACGAAGTTAACAAAGTAACAAATTATAAAAAGAAAGAATATATTAAGGCTAATATGTGATACAAAGTCAAGGTTAAAAAGCCATATTTACGTACTCTAATTGATTTTACTTGGCTTAAGAAATTACATTTTTAAAACTATATTTTAAAATAATATAAATAAATATATCATCTAATATAAAATTAGAGTGTAGAGGAATTATAAAATAAAAAAATATTTATATATGTTAGTTGTTTTGTATACATTGAAGGTGAAAGATAATAAAAGTAATATTAATATTAGTTTCTTCGAGGTAATACAAGCATAACTTTCTATATCTTACTTAATACAAGAGTAACCAAAGTAAATGAAGTGATCTTTTTAAAGAAACCTAACTAGTTTATCATTCTTTCTAAGTTTCAAAATTCATAATTCTGAATAAGATTTACTTCCATTCCATCAACTTGTTTTTCTTCTTTCATTTCACTTCCATGTATATACATACAACCTAATATATACATCTTCCCAAACATTAATTAATTCACTTTACAATAAACTAATAAAATATTGTACCCCATAGTTAATTACAATGTTGATTTCTACTTTGCAAATGTCTCTCGTTCTTGTTTCGATAGTCACCAATGTCATTGTTGCTGTTTTGGAAAATATTGCATGAGTTATTATGACTGTTGACATTGATTTTATTATTGCTAACATCATAATTGATTTTAGCACGATCTTGATTCTGATTGATATTGTTTCCAATGCTTTCAGAACCCTTGCAGTTTCTATGATTGGAATTGCTACTTACATTACTCTTAATCTTGTAGTCATTGAGATCATTGAAATTGTCATTATTTCCAATGTTATCATTGTTGAGTTCATTTTTGTAAGAATTGTTTTTATCAGTATGACTATTATTTCTGCTGTCACAAACGCCATTATTTTTTTGATTGTTGTAGTCAATAACATTTCTTTTAGCACCATCATTCTTAGGGTTGATATTTCCAAAAGGGTTGTGATTATTGTAATCACTGTCACTACTCTTTGAACTACCATCATAAACCTTGTCACTATAACTGTTACCTTTTTTAACACCATCATTACTGCAAATAACCTTCCTATGGTCGTAAACATTATTATGATTGTTGTTTCCCTTTCCGTTAGCCTTAGAATTCACATTGTTGTTGATATTGTTGGAATTGTTATTGATATTGCTTTTAATCTTGTAGTCGATGAGATTGTCGCCATTGTCATGACTTTCGGTGCTATTATTGTTAAGTTCATCTTTGTAAGAATTATTTTTATCAGTATGACTATTATTTTTGCTGCCACAATGACCATTATTCTTGAGGTTGTTATAGTCACTAACACTTCTTTTAGTACCATCATTCTTGGTATTGGCGTTGTCATAAAGGTTGCAGTTGTTGTCATCATTGTTACCTCTCTTAGAATAACCCTTATTACCCTCGTCATTATAATTGCTACCTTTTTTAACACCATCATTATTGCAAATGACATTTCCATTATCGTAAACACTATTACGAATGTTGTTTCCATTTCTGATGCCCGTATTCACATTGATGTTGATATTGTTGGAATTACTATTGGGATTACTTCTAATCATGTAGTCACTGAAATTGTTGTTATTGTCTTTTCTTTCAGTGCTATTATTGTTGAGTTCATCCTTGTAGGAATTGTTTTTATCAGTATGACTATTACTTTTGCTACCACAAACACCTTTATTTTTTAGGTTGTTATGGTCACTAACATTTCTTTCAGCACCATCATTCTTAGGGTTGGCGTTGCCATAAAGGTTCCGATTGCTGTCATCATTGTCACCTCTCTTGGAACTACCATCAATACCCATGACACTATAATTACTACCTTTCTTAACACCATCATTATTGTAAATCAGATTCCCATTGTCGTAAACACTGTTATGATTGTTATTTTCCTTTCTGCTGCCCTTAGAATTAACATTGTTGTTGATATTGTTGGAATTGCTATTGAGATTGCTTTTAATCTTGAAGTCGTTAAGATTTTTGCAATTGTCATTGCTTTTTGTGCAATTATTCTTAGGTTCATCATTGTAGGAATTGTTTCTATCATTATTGTCACTTCTCTGAGCACTACCATCATTATTCCTTTCATTATAATTGCTACCTTTTTAACATCATCATTATTACCAATAACATTCCAATTGTCGTAAACACTATTAAGATTGTTGTTTCCCTTTCCCTTGTCCTTAGAATTAACATTATTGTTAATGTTGTTGGAATTGTTATTGAGATTGCTTTCAATCTTGTAACCATTGAAATTCTTGCTATTGTCTTTTCTTTCGATGTTATTTTTGTTGAGTTCTTCGTTATAGGAAGTGTTTTTATCTGTGTGACTATTTCTTTTTCTATCACAAACACCATTATTTTTTGGATTGTTATAGTCACTAACATTTCTTTTTGCACCATCATACTTGAGGTTGGCGTTGTCATGAAGGTTTCGATTGTTGTAATCATTGTCACCTCTCTTAGAACTACCATCATTACTATCATCATTATAATTGATACCTTTTTTAACAACGTCATGATTGCAAATGACATTCTCATTGTCATCAACACTATTACGATTGTTATTTTCCTTTTTGTTTCCCTTAGAATTAACATTGTTGTAGATGTTGTTGGAATTGCTATTGAGATTGCTTTTAATCTTGTAGTCGTTGAGATTGTTGAAATTGCCATTGCTTTTAGTGCTCTTATTATTGAATTCATCGTCGAAGGACTTGTTTTTATCAGTAGCAATATTAAATTTGTTGTTATAAACACTATTACTCTTTAGGTTGTTATTGTCAACAAAATTTCCTTTAGCACCATCATTCTTGGGGTTAGAGTTGCCATAAAGGTTACGATTGTTGTCACAATTTTCACCTTCCTTGGAATTACCTTCATTATCTTTATCAATATAATTGCTACAACTTTTAACACCATCATTATTGCAAACGACATTCCCATTATCGTAAACACTATTACGATTGTTGTTTTCCTTTTCATTGCCCTTAGAATTAACATTGCTTTTGATGTTGTTGGTATTGCTATTGATATTGCTTTCAATCTTGTAGTCGTTGAAATTGTTGTTATTATCTTTTCCTTCGGTGCTATTTTTGTTGAGTACTTCATCGTAGGAATTGCTTTTATCTATATGACTATTATTCTTGCTGTCACAAACACAATTAGTTTTTAGGTTGTTATAGTCTCTAACATTTCTTTTCGCACCATCATTCTTGGGGTTGGTGTTGCCATGAAGGTTGCAATTGTTGTCATCACTGTCACCTCTCTTTGAACTTCCATCATTACTCTTTTCATTATAATTTCTACCTCTTTTAACATCATCATTATGGCAAATGATTTTCCCGTTGTCAAAAACACTATTACAGTTGTTGTTTTCCTTTCTATTGTTCTTAGAATTAACATTGTTGTTGATGTTGTTTGAATTGCTATAGTGACTGCTCTTACTCTTGTAGTCACTGAGATTGTTGCAATTGTCATTTCTTTCAGTACAATTATTATTGAGTTCATCCGTGTAGGAATTGCTTTTATCAGTATGACTATTACTTTTATTGCCATAAACACCATTAGTTTTTAGGTTTTTATAGTCACTAGCATTTCTCTTAGCACTATCATCCTTGGGGTTGGGTTTGCCATAAAAGGTGCAATCGTGTTCACCATTGTCACTTTTCTTTGAACTTGCATCATTACCCTTATTATTATAATTGTTACTTTTTTCCAAACCATCATTGTTGCAAATGACATTCCCATTGTCATAAACGTTAATACAATTGTTGTTTCCTTTTCCATTACCCGTAGAATTAACATTTTTGTTCATGTTGCTTAAAGTGCTATTAAGATTGCTTTCAATCTTGTAGTCGTTGAAAGTGTTGTTATTGTCTTTCCTTTCAGTGCTACTACTGATGAGGTCTTCATTATACGAATTGTTTTTCTCTGTATGAATATTACTTTTGCTGCCATAAGCACCATTATTTTTTAGGTTGTTATAGTCATTAACATTTCTTTTAGCACCATCATTCTTGGGGTTGGCATTTCCAGAAGTGTTGAAATTGTTGTTATCATTGTGACCTCTCTTAAAACTACCATCACTATTCTCGTCATTATAATCTCTACCTTTTTTAACACCATCATTATTGGAAATGACATTTCTATTGTCGTAAACACTATTACGATTGTTGTTTTCCCTTGCATTGCCCTTAGAATTATCATTCTTGTTGGTGTTGTTGGAATTGCTATTGAGATTGCTTTCAATCTTGTAGTCATTGAAATTGTTGCTTTTGTCTTTTCTTTCAGGGCTATTTTTGTTGAGTTCTTCATTGTAGGAATTTCTTTTATTTGTATGACTATTTATTTTGGTGTCACGAACACCATTATTTTCTAGGTTGTTATAGTCACTAGCATTTCTTTTAGCACCTTCATTCTTGAGGTAGGTGGTTCCGAAAAGGTTGAGATTGTTCTCATTATTGTCACCTCTCTTAGCACTATCATCATTATTCCTTTCAATATAATTGCTACCTGTTTTAACACCATCATTATTGCCAATAACATTCTCATTGTTGTAAACACTATTAAGATTGTTGTTTCCCTTTCCGTTGCCCTTAGAATTAATATTATTGTTAATGTTGTTGGAATTGCTATTGAGATTGCTTTCAATCTTGTAATCATTGTAATTGTGGCTATTGTCTTTTCTTTCATTGCTATTTTTGTTAAGTTCTTCATTGTAGGAAGTGCTTTTATCTGTGTGACTATTTCCTTTGCTATCACAAGCACCATTATTTTTTGGATTGTTGTAGTCACTAACATTTCTTTTTGCACCATCATTCTTGAGGTTGGCATTGTCATGAAGGTTGCGATTGTTGTCATCATGGTCACTTCTCTTAGAACTACTCTCATTACTCTTTTCGTTATAATCGCTACCTCTTTTAGCATCATCATTATTGCCAATGACATTCTCATTCTCATAAACACTATTGTTGTTGGTGTTTTCCTTTCCGTTGCCCTTAGAATTAACTTTTTTGTTGTTGTTGTTGTTTGAATTGTTATTGAGATTGCTATGAATCTTGTAGTGACTGAAATTTTTGCAATTGTCATATTTTTCAGTATTATTATTATTGAATTCAACCATGAAGGAATTACTTTTAGTGTGACTATTACTTTTGCTGCTACAAACACCATTATTTTTTAGGTTGTTATAGTCACTAACATTTCCTTTAGCACCATCATTCTTGACGATGGCGTTGCCATAGTTGTTGTCATTGTTGTCACCTTTCATTGAACTAGCATAATTATCCCTGTCATTATAATTACTACCTTTCTGAACACCATCATTATTGCAAATGACATTCCCATTGTCATAAACGTTATTACAATTGTTGTATCCCTCTCTATTTCCCTTAGAATTAACATTGTTGTTCATGTTCTTGGAATTACTATTGGGATTGCTTTCGATCTTGTAGTCGTCAAAATTGTTTCTATTGTCTTTTCTTTCAGTGCTATTATTGTTGAGATCATCATTGTAGGAATTGCTTTTATCAGTGTGAGTATTACTTTTGTTGCCATAAACACCATTCCTTTTTAGGCTTTTATAGTCATTAACCTTTGTTTTAGTACCATCATTCATTGGGTAGGCATTTCCAAAAGGTTGAGATTGTTGTCATCATTGTCACCTCTCTTAAAACTATCATGAGTGTTCTCGTCATTATAATTGTTACCTCTTTTAACACTATCATTATTGCAAATGACATTCCCAATATCGTAAACACTATTACGATCGTTAGATCCCTTTCCATTGCCCTTAGAATTAATATTGTTGTTAATGTTGTTGGAATTGCTATTAAGATTGCTTTCAATCTTGTAGTCGTTGAAATTGTTGATATTGTCTTTTCTTTCAATGTTATTTTTGTTGAGTTCTTCGTTGTAGAAATTGCTTTTGTCTGTATGACTATTTCTTTTGTTATCACAAACTCCATTAGTTTTTAGGTTGTTATAGTCATTAACATTTCTTTTAGCACCATCTTTCTTGGGGTAGTCATTTCCAGAAGGGTTAAGATTGTTGTCATCATTGTCACTTTTCTTAGAACTACCATCATTATTCTCGTCTTTATAATTGCTACCTTTTTTAACACCATCATTATTGCAAATGACATTTCCATTGTCGTAAACACTATTACGATTGTTGTTTCTGTTTCCATTGCCCTTATAGTTTGAATTGTTATTGAGATTGCTTTCAATGTTGTGGTCATTGAAATTGTGGCTATTGTCTTTTCTTCCAATATTATTTTTGTTGAGTTCTTCATTATAAAAATTACTTTTATTTGTATGACTATTTCTTTTGTTATCACAAATACCATTATTTTTTAAGTAGTTATAGTCATTAACATTTCTTTTAGCATCATCATTCTTGGGGTAGGCATTTCCAAAAAGATGGAGATTATTGTCATCATTGTCACCTCTCTTAGAACTATCATCACTACCCACGTCTTTATAATTGCTATCCTTTTTAACACCATCATTACTGCAAATGGCATTCTCATTGTCGTAAACACTATTACTATTGTTGTTTCCCTTTCCATTGCTCTTGGAATTAACTTTGTTGTTGATGCTGTTGGAATTACTATTGAGATTGTTTTCATTGTTGTAGCCGTTGAAATTGATGTTGTTGTCTTTTCTTTCAATGTTATTTTTGTTGAGTTCTTCATTGTAGAAATTGCTTTTATTTGTATGACTATTTCTTTTATTGTCCCAAACATCATTATTTTTTAGGTTGTTATAGTCACTGACATTTTCTTTTAGCACCATCATTCTTGAGGTTGGCGTTGCCATGAAGGTTGTAGTTGTTGTCATCATGGTCATCCTCTCTTAGAACTACCATCTCTAGTGTCATATACACTATTACTATTGGTTTTTCCCTTTTCCATTGCTCTTTGAATTAACATTGTTGTTGATGTTGGTGGAATTACTATTGAGATGACTTTTAATGTTGTAGTCGTTGAAATTGTTGCAATTGTCATTTCTTTCTGTGTTGTTTTTGTTGAGCTCAACCTTGTAGGAATTGTTTTATCAATATGATTATTACTTTTGTTGTCACAAACACCCATTATTTGTTAAGTTGTTATAGTCACTAACATTTGTTTTAGCCTTATCGTTCTTGGGATTGGCGTTGCCATAAAGGTTACGATTATTGTCATCATGGTCACCTCTCTTGGAATTACTAACATTACCCTTGCCACTATAATTGATTCCTTTTTTTAAACATCATCATTATTGCAAATGACATTCTTATAGTCATAAACATTATTACGGTCGTTGTTTCCCGTTTCAATTCTCTTAGAATTAACATTGTTGTTGATGTTATTGTCGTTGCCTTTTCTAACACAATCAATGTTGTGAATGTAATTACCATTGTCACTATTTTCCGTGTCGTCATCATTGTTTGGAATATTATTATCATAAACCCCATTGCAGGTGTGATCAACATGACCTTTACTCTTAGAAGTTCTATTTTTGTTGGCATTGTAATTATTGTCACTAATCTTTCGGATCATCATTCTTATGGATCTTCTCATAAGCAACATAACAATTGTTGACTCTATCCTTAGAGTTATTAATGATACTTGTGTTTCCAACATTAACACCATTCTTAATGTCACCATTGTTGAAATTGTTATCAACATTTCTAAAAGCATTATCATAGATATTATTTTCTATCATATGACCAATATAACCATTTTTAGCACCATTATTTTTGCAAATGCTATTATCATCACCATAACCACCACCATGGTTATTGTTATCATTCTCATTTCTATTATATTTGTAATTATTGTTAATGTTGTTGTCGTTGCCATCACTTTCAACATCATCATCAATATTATATTTGTTGCTTCCATAATAAACATCATGGTTATTGTTAAGAATTCCACCAATTATAGAATTTTCATCTTTCACAATCTTTTTGTCATTTCCACCCCTTTTAACATTACTATTGTTGGAAATGTTGTTGACATAAGAATCATCACAGTCATAAATATTATTGTCACCACTCTTAGATGTTCTATTATTTCTTTTGTCGTTTTTGTTTTCTCTATTTTTAGCATCATCATTGCTTTTGATATTATTCTTGTGATAAATATTTGTATGAATGTTCTTTCCATCGCCACCACTCTTAGAATTATCATCTTTCATAATCATTTTGTCAATTTCACCTCTTTTAACGTGACTATTGGGGATGTTGTTGACATAAGAATCATCATAGTCATAAGTATTTTGGTCACCACTCGTAGAGGTTTTATTATTGTTTTTGCCACTTTTGTTTCCTCCATTTTTAGAACCATCACTATTTTGGGTATTATTGTCATTATAAGCACATGCGTGAATGTTGCTTCCGTTGTTACTACTCTTAGAATTATCATCTTTGATAATTTTCTTGTCATTTCCTCCACTTTCAACATTATGACTGTTGGAGATATTGTTGAAATAAGAATCATCACAATCATAAATATTATTGTTACCACTCATAAAAGTTTTATTATTCCTTTTGTCAACTTTTTGTTTAGCACTATCATTATTTTGGATATTATTCTCACTGTGATAAACACTTGCATGAAGGTTGCTTTCATTGCCATCACCCTTACAATTATCACCTTTCACAATCTTCCTGTCATTTCCACCTTTCTTAGCATCATGATTGTTGGGCATGTTGTTGGCATAAGAATCACCACAATCATAGATATTATTGTCACCACTAGTTAAAGTTTTATTATTTTTTTTAGCAGTTTTGTTTTCACCTTTTTTAACATCACTACATTGGATATTATCCTCGTTGTGATAAACACTTGCCTGAATGTTGTTTCCATTGCCACAACTCTTACTATCATCTTTCATAATCTTCTTGATATTTCCACCTCTTTTGGAATCATGATTTTTGGGGATGTTGTTGACATAAAAATCTTCAAAGTCATAGATATTGTTTTCACCACTTGTAAATGTTTTACTATTTCTTTTGTCACTTTTGTTTTCCCTATTTTTAGCACCATCACTACTTTGAATATTATTCTCATTGTGATAAGTACTTGCATGAATGTTGTTTCCATCACTCCCACTCTTAGAATTATCATTTTTCATATTCTTCTTATCATTTCCAACTCTTTCAGTATCAATATTAGTAGTGATGTTGTTGACATAAGAGTCACTAGAGTCATAGATATTGTTATCACCATTCATAAATGCTTTTGAATTCCTTTTGTCAATTTTGTTTTTAGTATTATCACTACTTTGGATATTATTCCCATTTTGATAAGCACTTGCATGAATGTTGTTTCCATTGCCACCACTATTGGAAAAATCATTATTGGAATGTTTGTCTTTGTTGTCATTAATTTTATTTCTAACATTCTTGTTGGTATTGTCATTGTCATTGCTTTTAGTGCTATCACTATTGCATATATTGTTTCCATTTGCATAACTAGTATTATAGTTCATATTGGTAATTTGATTGACAATGCTTTTACCTGCATTAATGTTGCGATTGTTGTCAATGTCAATGCTTTGGCCACTACCATTGTTACAATTGTTGTCGTAGTTGCATATATCTTCTCCTTTGCTGTGAACATTAATGTCATTCTTAATGTTTTTTTCATTGCAGCGGTTATAATTGAAGTTGACGCCTTTAACAATATCTTCATCTTTTTGTTCGTTGTTACTTTCATACTCAATACGTTGAACACCATCAACATTTGAGCACTTGCTTCCATTGATTTTAACATCACCAGTTTTGCAATTGTCTCTATTGTTAATGGTTTTAGTCCTAATGCTCTTTTTGTACTTGTTTTCATTGTCATTCTCAATGCCTTTAGTAGCGTCATTGTCTTGGTTGTTAATGACAATGTCTTTACTCTTTATGCTATCAGAGGTGCAACTACTTTTGTTATTGGCATGGGCACTACCATTGTTATGGTTGTTGTCATCATTATTATTACTTGTCAAAACTTTGTTGCCAATGTCAATGCCTTTTCCACTACCATTGTTATAATTATTGTCGGAGTTGCATGTATCTTCTCTTTTGTTGTAAACATTGATGTCATTCTTAATGTTTTTTTCATTGTGGCGATTATAATTGAGGTTGATGTTTTTAACAATATCTCCATCTTTTTGGTCGTTGTTACTTTCATACTTAATACTTCCAACACCATCAACATTTGTGCACTTGCTTTCATTGATTTTAGCATCACCAATTTTGCAATTGTCTTTATTGTTGGTGGTTTTAGTCCTAACACTCTTTTTGTACTTGTTGTCATGGTCATTCTCAATGTCTTTAGTAGTGTCATTGTCTGGTTGTCGGTGTCAATTCTTTTACCACCATAAATTATTATGTGTTGTATTTTGTCGAAGTTGTTGCTAATGTTTTTAGTGCTATCATTGTCGTAGTTCTTGTTGTTAACTTCTTTACTTTTGTCAATGTTGTAATGGTTCTTGTTGTTGACATCAACACCACCATTTCCATAGTTGATCCTTGTACAAATATCAACTTTATTATTGTTGATAATGTCAATGTTTTTATTGTCATTCTTAATGCTTTTAGCACTAAAGTCATTGTTGTCAATGCCTTTAGTTGTACTACCATGAACATTGCAATCGTTGTCATTGTCCAAGTGTATACCATTATCAACATTGTTGTTGTTGTCAGTGTTTTTACTTTCCCTTTTAAAGTCACTGATGTCATTCTTATTATCATCAACATTCTTATGGTCATTCTTAATGTTTTTAGCATTTGTAGCAATATCATTGTTACTTTGTTTATTCCTCCCATAATCACCGATATTATCATCTTTGTTGTGCTTGTTGTTATGAGTTTCACCCGAAATGTAATATTTGTCTTCTCTATCGTGATTGTTGTCAGTGAGAGTGCTGTTAGAAGCATCACTGTTACGGTTATCAAGGTCGTTTTCATTAATAATGGACTTTCGTGGGGTGGAACAATTAGTTTCTGCTATGGAAGAATTAACACTCATTGTTCTTGGTGAGGAATACGAAGAATTGATATGACTCAAAGTGGTCTTGCATTGGATCGTGCCCTCCAACACTTGCTCAGAAACATGCCACACCTTCACTGAGTTGTCCAAGCTCCCAGTATACACAATCCATCCTTGTTCCCTTTGCTCCACAGCAATGCACTTAACAGGTCCTGTGTGACCTATCAAAACTGAATGACATGTGTGGAAGCCATTTTCACTATACCTCCACACACACATTATTATCCACTGAGCCACTAAATACAAGGTTCCCCGCTGTGGCAAGGCAAAGCACAGCGAGCTTGTGACCCCTTAAAACATCACCTTGCAAGTACTCACCTTTATGGTCACACTCCCAAAAGTTCACCAACCCATCTGAAGAACCACAGTACACCATTGTGGCCATGCAGTTCACTGCCAACGCTGTAACAGCATTTTCTTGCTTTAGCAAAATCCGATCCAACACATGTTTAGGCTTCTTCTCTTTCTCCCCCTTTTTCACATTCACTCTCCTCCATAACTTCACTGTCCCATCAGCAGAACCTGTTAATACGCTTCCTTCAAGCAGCGCTACCACTGCATTCACTGCATCATTGTGTGCAGTGATAGAATCTAAGCATTTTGAATCCGCCAAACGCCAAACCTTCAGCGTCTTGTCCCACGATCCAGAGTACAACAACCCTTCTTCTTTGTCCAAGCTTAGACTTGAAATGGCATCAAAGTGTTTTACCTTCACCGCGTTTCGGTTTCGTCGAACCTCCACGTAGTTCTTTGGGTTCATGGAGGATTTCACGTATTCTTTAAACGTGGGCAAGCTCCCTATTCGTTTGTAGTTATATGGATTCTTGGATGAAACTTTCCACACTCTAATCTTCCCGTCTTGATGGCCGGTGAAAATTTTGCCATCAGATATTACTATGGTTTTTACCAAACCGCTGCTTGATTTGAAACCAGTGAAGTCCTTGAGATGCTTCCAAACTCTTATGTTTTTGCTGTCAGAGCCTGCATATAACAATTCTCCAGAAACAGCTAAAGAATAAATGTGACCTGTTTCGCGGACGAGGGATCCGATGAGCTCAGTTTCCGGGGAATAATCTTCGTTGTAGTGGTTTGCAGAGTTGGGTAATGACCAAGGAGACTTTTTTATCGGAGAAGAAGTGTTGGGATGGTAGTTCCATGGGGACATAGTGTAGGGAGAGGCACTATTGCTGTTGGCATCATCGTAATTGTGACTATGGTTGAAATCATCTTCTTCATTGTTGAAACTGATAAACGAGGTGGGTTCATAATGTGATAGCGTTTCAAATTTGGGTTTATGCAAGGCGTTGTGTGTATTTAGCTCCACTAACATGGAGCCGCCGCCATGTGCATTTGTCATTCAATATCGAGAGAAAACGAACATCAACGAGGAATTCAATAGAATGTTAGATTTTGTTGATTTGAGAGATTGTAACATAAGGAAACAACATTTGAAAATTTTAAGAATTTTGTTTCAAGCTGCATTTGTGTAGCAAAGTTGAAATTTATGCCATAGGTTAAGAAAAGCATATACATATATAATTAAAGGTGGAGAAATGATGAGATAATAGACTAATATGTTAAGGGATAAAGGATGTTTGATATTTTTTTTTCTATTATGAGAAAAGAGATATACCGATAAAACTTCCAATTCAGCACACATTTTTCTACTAATATCTAGTATTAGAATGTTATATTTTGCCTATCTATATATGGTGTCAAACCATTAATGTTGCACCTTTTAAAAATAGAGCTTCACCTTTTTAAGAAGAAATGAAGTTATTCTCCCTTTTAAAACTCAATGTTTAAAGATCGATCATATTATTATTTAAACAAATTAAAAGGATAATTTAAATTTGTTTTAAAAAATGTTGTACATTATAATTATATAGAAGTACACGTATTAAATAAAAATTATTAATTATTTATATTATTATTAATATATTAAAATGTTATATTTCAAATCAAAACTCAAACTTTTTTTAATTAAAAAATCACATAATTGTAATAACACTTTTTATATCGATTGTAATTATAATAAATATAAAAGTGGATGCAGTGACATTTTTGTAATAAAAAAAAAACTTTTTATATTTAATATAGTTATAACCATGTAGAGCAGTGACATTTTTATAATAAATAAGAAAATTTTCTATATCAATTCTATTTAGTTTTAAAATTTGATTTAAATAATTATGAAAAGACTTTATCATAATTCATTTACAAGATTAAGATTAAGATTGAGATTGAAATATATATATATATATATATATATATATATATATATTATATATATATATATATATATATATATATATATATAACACTCTATTACCATTCTTTCTTCAGTCTCTTTCTCAAATTTTTTTTTCTCACAATTTCCATCCCTTTTAAAATTTGATGACACCTCACACCAACAAGTGTGTTAGGAATCATTTCTAACCAGATAAATATTTAAATAGGGTAACTTCTTGTTTATTTTGTAGATTTGTTATTATTATTTTTTTCTTATGAATATTTGTCATCTTGGTGGATTTAATTAAGAAAAGTGATAAGCTCAATTAACATTGATTATATTTGAATACTTTACTTTATGTCTCTGGATTTTAGGTAATCCTCTTATTGGAGTTGAGACTTTGAATTACAAATAAATGAGTTATTTTTCTTTCTTATAGAACCTTATGATATATGGTTTACATTTGAAGTTGAGATAGTTATAATATTTTTGAGTTTTATGTAGATCTGTGTGTTGTTTCAACATATTTTAGATGTTGTGATTTATATAGTTTGAATAAATTAAATTATTGTGTTAAGATATTATTGTGTTAAGATATTGCATTTGGAAGAAATTAGTTTTATTATTATTTTAAAAGTGATATTCGCTGTTATGCATAAAATGTTTGAATTTGATGTGGATGAATATGTACGTGTGTATACATTGAATTTGAATAATTAAGATTAAAATGAAATGGTGAAAGAATGATGTTTGAACAAATTATAGATTATACCAATTAATTTGAATGTGTCTCAAAGCTATACTTTTTAAAAAATAAATAAATGTGATGTTGTCGCATGAAATTGATTTTCTGATAAGTTTATTAATGCGATGGATTTTTACTAAAGTAAAAAAAACATAAATCAAAGTTTTTAATGAGATTTTTCACGAATTACATTTACTATTTCATCTTTACTTTTTGATACATTTTCACTTAAATATTAAGTTTTCATTCAAATAAAAATGTTTATTATAAAATATAAATAAAATATTAATTTGTATATTTAATTTATTTTGTAATTTTAAATAAATTATATTATATAAAAGTAGTTATTAAGAATTATAAAAATTTGTACGTATTTAATATCATAAATTTAAAATAATATATGATAATTTTTAATTTACTAAAATGTGAAGTTATGTAATTTAAATAATTAAATTACTCTCGTAAATTTTAAAAAATATAATTCTTTTTAAAGAAATTATGTGAACAACATATCTCATTGTAAGAGATTTTACCTTTTTATAAAAGTAAATTATTTTCTAAAGATTCTCCATTCAAACACTGGGAGGATTTTGAGTGAAAAAAAAAAAGTATTAGATGGATGTAATTCCTTAACCGTAGGAGGCCTGTAAGGCCTCTGATAAGCCCATTAGTTGGCCGGATTCAAAGCCCACCTAATGACTCTTTGTTTCGTCTTCCTCAAGTTGAAAACTTGGCGTTGATCAGAAGAATTGAAAAAGATTTGAAGAAAATAGAGTGGTAATTAGCAAAGGAAGAAAGAGCTTAAGGAGTGGCATATACAATACTTCAGCATTAGCATCGATAATGGAGTTTGTTCCAGAAGAGGGCAAGGACCTTAACGAGGATTGCTCCACTTTGATTTTAGTGCGTTCATGTTCTAGGGTTTCGCCCTTCCTTTTTTCCCAGTTCATTACTCGGTCTTTTATACCATTCTGCAAATAGACATTGATTTTTCATTTCATGGCTGAATAACGTGTGGTGTTAGCTCAATTTTAGACCTAACTATTAACTACTAATTTAGTTCTTTAGAGTGTGTATGTGTGTGCATGTTGCATCATCGTAATTTGTGTGCTTTCAGCCTGCTCTGTCGATTGGCAATGTGGGGCAGCTAGTTGCGGATCTTTTGATTTCATCAATGGGTTCAGAGAGAGTTGGGTATTTGGACGATCCTAACGTTTTGCCCTGTGTTGGCAATGATGCTTATGGACCCTTTCCTCAAGGAGACCTTGCACTTCCCCTTGAAGGTCCTCCTTTGTTTTTGTTTTTAATTTTATTTATTATTTCACAACTATTACTCTTGTTAATTTCATTTTCTATGTTCTTTCTCATCAACTTTTTGCAGCTTATGATTCTCCTTCTAATGCTCTCACTATCATCCAACAGAGATCGCCGGTGATTAAGGTAATACCCATGGCAACATCTATTTTGTTCCTTTAATCTGATACAGCTTGCCTGTAATGTGCTGATTTTCTAGCTAGGGGATCATTAAGTGATTTGCAACGTGTGGGTTGTTCCTTAGAGGCTTAGTTGTTGGCAGTAAAGTTTTAATATGGACAAACTGAGACTTCAGTGATACCTTTGTTATTTTAAACTAGTGCGTGCTTGAACGAATGATAGTAGTAGTATCTCACTTCCTCTTGTGTTTGAACCTGTTCTGTATCTCTACATTTCTGCCTTGTTCGAAATCCAAGGTGTTATACCTGTCAAAAACATACGCACTCATGTCAGTGTTTTTCTCAGTTGTTCATTAAATGATTCCATCTGTCTTATCACTTCCGTTTCTTTTTCCTCAACTTTTATCCTATAAAATCTTGTTCTTATGATTGTGTTACTTGTTTAGCTGTCCTAGTAGCCTCTCTGAACAATGCAGTTAGTTTGCTGTCCTCTTTGAAATGTAGGTGAAAAATTCAAGGATGTGCAGTGCGTGAACAACGCCATTCTGAATTTCCTACTCTAATTTAGAAGTGTGTGGCAATTGCCAGATTGATTCTTAGGGTAGTCATAAAGATTAATACGTATAATTGATTACTACCTAATATTTGGATTAACAATAAGAGAACTGTGTGTATTTTGACTTGTGATTTGGCTGAACTAAGCACGAATTACTGTGCATGCCACTTGTTAACGTCAATCTTCTTGATGCTTTTGCACTATACCTCATCTTAATGTTTTCTATTAAATTTAATGATGGAATTAGTACACATAATTTTGGAAACTGTAAGAGGAAATTGCTCTGATACATGGTCATTTGAGTAGGGTATGATGGTTCAGTTTGCAAAAAACATGGCTGATTTTCTTGCTGGCAGTGGAAAGAAACATATTATTGTTCTCTCCAGCTTAGATTTTGGAAAGTGGCAAAAAGTTGATATGTCAAGGTGAGGAGCTATATATTTTGAAACTGCCCTTCTTCGTGGTTAAGATATTTAAGTCATTCAATTCTGATTGTAACTTCTGTTCAAATTATAACCCTCAGAAGGTTCTTAGCTTTGTCATTATGACAACTATGCAGTATTTTAAATCCAGCTTGGTTTAGGAAATTGCATTGTCATTCTTTCCATTCTGATACATCTATTGGCTATCACATTAGTGGTTTGCAGATACATTATCTTTCTAGTGCCAACAGCAATGGAACTGATGAAAATTGCGAACAGCTTGGATGGAAGAAACTTCAGGAGTATGATCCTTCTCAAAAGCATTGGAAATATCTTAATGATTTAGCTGAAGGAAATGTTACACTGGAAGATATTATTTCTGTAGAAGATGAGCTAGAAGAAGAAAATTATTATGCTAGCTTGCCTTTTGCTGCACTTTTTACTTTTCTCAAGGTAACTTACATGCATTTATATTTCACGATGCTACATTTCTTGTTAATCCTTAAAGCCTCTGTATGAAGATAAGAGAAGTGATGGCATCCTTTAATTTTTTTTTTAGATTGATGCCTGTTGTCATAAACTTTCTTTAGAAAGAACTCCTTCTAGTTGGAATTTGTTTCAGTTACATGGTATGCTCTATTTTTTGCATGAAAAAATTATTAAGGCTCTACCTGGACTGATTGCTGCGAAAGGAGAGGCCAGGTTCATTAGGGATTTTTTTTCCATATGAAGAACAATGTCAGAGAATGTAGTTTAGTTGATCTCCATTTTTAAAAATAATAACTAATGAAAGGTCGCAGGGTGGTTATCCCTTACCTTTTAATTACAAAAATTGAAGAAATAGAGCATCAATATATGGATACATGGATTGATGGATGTAAGGTGATGGTTTTTATGTATCAGGCTAAAGGTTTGAAGGTCACCTGCTTATTGTGTTATTGCTCAGAAGGGGACAATGTATCGGATGCTTTTCAATTAGCCGATGCAACATATAAACTTCTCCAGATGACTCACCCTACTACTGGTGAGCTTTCTTTTTCTTTGTTGTCTTTTTATAATTATTTCTATACTTAATTTATCTTTGTCGTCTTTCTATATTGTTTTATTGTTTTTTATCTATGTTATGTTATTCATATAAAAATTGTCTTATCATGACAACTAATGATTTTTCCAATATCTTTTTTCAAGGATATAATGATTCATTATTTTTAACTCCCAAAAAATGTGACGGAGAATATTTCTTCCCGGATTTGTCAAATGTGGATTTTAAAAATTATTATTTTCTAAGCCTTTGTCCCTAATCCCACTACTGAGACTATTATCATTTTTCTGGGTCTGCTGAATTTCTTGGATTAGAACATCTTTGAGGCGTGTATTTTCATGGGTATCTTATTTTAAGATACAAATATCTTAGTATTTCTCCTATCAACCACATCTCTCATTTTTCGCATGTTAAAGATTTAATTGTGACAAATGAATAAACACATTTCTGCAAGTAAAAAATCGTAAGAGTTGGTTTCTAATATTTCGTACAATGCCTTTCCAGGAATTGAAAGTGGCACATGGCGAGTGCCACTTTCTTGGATGAGTGTGTATGGACCACCACCAGACGTGTCCATCTTCTAAGGTTGGTTACTTAGTTTGATACCTGTAATTTGTTACTTATTACTTAGTTTTTTAAAGTCTAAATAATCCTAAACTAGTCCTATGTAAGAATAATGTAACTTTATTATGAATTTGTTATGGTGGAATTCTAACTTCTATAGAATTTGTTCATATACCGTTACTGAGGAATGGGAACAGTAAGCAAGCGTGTTTTGCAATCCATTACTTTCCCAAAACGGACAAAATGTCATGTGTCAAATATTATATTTTTCTCAGAGGTCTAAACTGGAAGTAAAATGTGAAAATAACTATATCCATTGCTTCATTAGGATTATTTATGAGTAATTTTATTTATGCAATTATTTTATTACAGTTCTTGTACTTTAGAGAAAATAATTTAGAGAAAAAGTGAAAGTATACTTAAATCCAATGGAAGAACTTATTTTAAATACAGCACTGCTCTTATTTATGATCTCTGATGAGCATAAACCATCGTACATTTATTTATTTATTGACCCCAGTTGGATTGGATTCTTTAGATAAGGTGTATAAATAAGCAATTTTATATTACAATGAAATTCCATGCAAAAAGTATTGTATTTATTATTATTATTATTATTATTATTATTATTATTATTATTATTATTAGATTTTGTTGAAAAGTACATGCAATTCACGGTTTATGCGGAGAGAATACAATGAAAATGACTCCAGGGTTGTAATATCTGTCACTTTGATCTCCATTATCCAATTCATTTTGCAGCCTTTGCTCTTCGCCTGAACTTTTAAACACCACACTATTTTCAACTCCAATTATCTACCAACGTGTTAAATTGAATTATTCCACCTTTTTACACCATCTTTTCCTAACTAAAGAAAATACATGGAATATTCCAAAATTAATTTTTCTATTTACACTATAATGTTAAATTGAATTATTTTGTTGCATATATCATGGAAAATGCTTATCCTTTTTATATACTTGTTAAGAATTCCCATCAAAGATGCTGCTGCGTAACTTTAGTGGTTGGCAAACATCAATCATGTGATGAATATTTCACCTATACTTTACACATTTAATATTACTCGGCTGGCTGCCTTGTGCGTTATCCGTTTTATATACATTATCGAAAGCTTCAATTTGGTCAAAAGTCTAATAATTTACGCGGGGTTATTATTTTCTTTATGGAAGTGGATCGTTACGTTATGTTATTGTGATAATCAGTTCACATTTAGAAATTAAAGTATTATATACCTTTTTGGTTTTTTAATATTAAACACGTTAATTGTATTTAACCTTTTATAAAATATTGAATAATCTAATGAGAAAATTATTTATTTTTTATACCAGTTATGATGTGTTCGAACTGCTTTCATAAAACCCAAATTAGTTATGCTGATGATATTTCAAAACTAAACCATCTTTCTTTTCCAAAATTAAACGTATCCGACTAAATGGGAATGCAAACAATAAGAGGTGGGGACAAAAGATATCCCAATTTTGACCTAATTTTGCAAGTTTAACACAAATATATATTTGGTTAGAACTAAAAATGTCATTCTAAATTAGGCTTAAAACTTAACGGCTACATTTAATTTTAAGTATGTTCAACAAATCTAACCCACTTTGTCATTTCTATATATAAAATAAATAAAATTATGTCGAGTCTCATACCACAAATCAATTACTATTAATGAAACAATAAACTACAACCAACACACATTCAATTTTTTCTAACTCTCATTCATAATTTTGAACCGTCAATATCATACATAGCTTAACCAAATATGATGTAATGCGATCGTGTATTATAAATTAGAATAATTAATTACATAATTTTTAAGTTCTTATCTTCCTTTTCCTATATGTATAATTTACTCTCCGACTCTATAACTAACTAAAAGTATTTATTATTTTTAACTTTATATTTCTATGCGATCTTCTAAATTGATTATCTTTTAGTAAGTTAACCATATTTTCTATTTTAAATTAAATCATTAAATAGGGTAACGTGAAGTAAAATAAATACAAGATAGGACGCATATATTATGTTGTGTATTAAGTTTAATCTAATTGAAAGTAATTAAATAAATGAAATTTTAATTATTTTACTTCACGTCACCCTTTTTAATGTGCCAGAGAAACGGATTGTACCAAAAAATTATGTTATCATATTTTGTTTAAATTCAATTACATATTATATAAAGAAGTAATTAATAACTTGTGGTATGAAAACTTTTAAATTTCCAAAGTCTAGAAAACGACCAATACAAAAGACAGAGAGATGACTAGGCGATCATTTGTTGAGAAATTCAACATAAAAGTTTTATTAGGAACTTACGTGTTTAATTATCTACCGTTGATCTGTTTATAAAAAGATAAAAGTAGCTGAAATGGATTCAGTTACGTGTAGTACAGACAATTTTTTACCAGAAAATGGGTTTTGCTTTTTCACGTAAAACTTATCCTTATTTAAACCAATGATTTCCTAGCAGAAAACGTATTTCCAAACACGTCTCAAGGTATGCTTGTTTCCATGAAACAACATTGAAGTAAAGAGTGTGTTGGATTGACATTTATTTGAGTTCATATAACGACAGATATACCTTTGTACACGTGTAAATAATGAGAAAGTTAGATAATATAAGAAAAATATATTAAGAAAAACATAATAATTCTACAACACCACGAAGATTTATTTATTCGACGGTTAATCGTTTAGAAATATTACAAATAATATCACTAAATATATGAATTCAAATATATAGGTGTTATTGAAAACTTATTTTCCTTTGATGACTTTGGTTTTAACTTCTTATTGAAAAAACAACGAGATCAAGTCTCACACTCTTCAATTAAGAGCTACTTACAAAATATCGTATACCATTTTTTTCCAAATGAATTACGTATTTCTTTTGTAGTTGAATAAGCAATTTGGTATTATCAAGAGAAATTTATTTTTATGATTCTAAAAAAATTTACTTTATACTGTATAGTCTCGTCAATGGACCGGACGGTGAATAACTAACAACTCAAAAACCAATCAATAAAAATAGTCGTTCAAATATTTAAATAATAACGATAACAACAATTGATGGAGAATTAACGAGAATAATAACAATTATTAATAGATTTGATTTAATTTTTATTACAAGATTTATAAAACATCAACGTAAATGACACTTTTTTATGACTTAGCTTTGCTAAACTCGTTAAAAGATACATTTGAGTTGAGTGTCAGATCAACCTCAAATGGATCGATGGACTCTAAAAGAACAACATACAAATTGAGTGATCAACATTTAGAATACACCAGCAGAATAAGACGACAGATCTAACAATTTTAAAAGTAAACTTCTTGAGAATACTTTGTGAAAAACATGTGTTTTTATTTTTATTTTTTTTCAGAAATGTTGCGTGATTAAACTGATGACATTAAGTTCTCGTACAAGAGGAAGGTATCAAAAGACTTCCCATGATGAAACAATTCAATAATGACTCGGCAGATCTATTAATTTGAATGCGACTTAATTTCTATGGACAGAAACTTTTATCCCTTAATAAAAAAAGCGTTAATATTTTAAATTTTCATTCTAAAAAAATTGTAAAAAAATAAAATAAAAAGGTTGTCGATCTATGTTATTTTTATCGAAGTCAAAAGAAAAAATGAATGGAGGGTACGCTATAAATAGCTCACTAAAATATCTTGTAGATCCCAGTGTGAACATACAATGCGAAACTTAGAACATCCTAAGCAATCCATTGAAAGCGAAAGCGAGTGACAGATAGAAGAGTGTGTCAAAAAAATGTGAAGCATAAGAAAAGGTGAAAAAGTTAAGCACAGGGTGTCTTAGGTGGGAGACAAATGATCCTAATCCAAGGGTGGGTGGATGGAGCAAACCAGTGTTATTTTAAATACGTTATTATAGTAAAACAGCGTGAACACGTTGTCCACGCTGCCAACTTAACGTTATAAAGATTATAGATTGTTCAGACATACCTCACTCCACTCACCCTCCTCCTACACACTAACCACCAAGTTACGGTTGAATCAACCATGGCTACTTCCGACACCACCGCCACCAAGCTTCCCCTCAAGGAGATTCCCGGAAGCTACGGCCTCCCCTTCTTCGGACCCATGAGTGACAGACACGACTACTTCTACCACCAGGGACGCGACAAGTTCTTCGCCGACCGAATCCAAAAGTACAAAGCAACCGTCATCAGAACCAACATGCCACCCGGTCCCTTCATTTCCTCAAACCCTAAAGTCATCGCTCTCCTCGACGGCGTCTCCTTCCAGATCCTCTTCGACAACTCCAAGGTCGACAAGCGCGACGTCCTCGACGGCACCTTCATGCCTTCCACCTCCTTCACCGGCGGCTACCGCGTCTGCGCCTTCCAGGACACCACCGAGCCCTCCCACGCGCTACTCAAGACCTTCTACCTCAACCTCCTCGCCTCCAAGCATGCCTCCTTCATCCCGCTCTTCCGCAACAACCTCTCAGAACACTTCGCTGACCTCGAGGACCAGCTCGCCGGGAGATCCTCCAAGGCCGACTTCAACACCTCCGTCGGCTCCGCCTCCTTCAACTTCCTCTTCCGTCTCCTCACCGGTCAAGACCCCTCCGCAACCAAAATCGGCTCCGATGGCCCCACCCTCGTCACGACCTGGCTCGCGGCGCAGCTCGCTCCGCTCGCCACTCTAGGTCTACCCAGGATCTTCAACTACGCAGAAGATTTCCTTATCCGAACAATCCCTTTGCCTGCGTGGACTGTGAAATCCAGCTATAAGAAACTCTGCGAGGGTTTTGCCAGCGCAGGTAATGTGATCGTCATTTAGTCTGAACCGGTTAATGTGTTATTATTACGGTTGCAAGTTTTCTTTATCTAGTTCGGATTACGATGTGCAGGTTCTTCCGTGCTGGACGAAGCGGAGCGGTTGGGGATAAAGAGGGACGAAGCTTGCCACAACCTTGTGTTCATGTTAGGGTTCAACGCGCAGGGAGGGTTGGTGAACCAGTTTCCGATTCTGATGAAGTGGGTTGGGTTGGGCGGGGAGAGTTTGCACAGACAGCTTGCAGAGGAAATCAGGAGCGTTGTTAAGGAAGAAAACGGGGTGAGTCTCCGTGCGTTGGATAGGATGACTTTGACTAAATCCGTGGTGTACGAGGTGATGAGGATAGAGCCGGCGGTTCCGTTCCAGTACGGAAAGGCCAGGGAAGATCTTGTGGTGGAGAGCCACGATGCGGCGTACGTGATCAAGAAGGGTGAGATGATCTTTGGATATCAGCCGTTCGCTACGAAAGACCCTAAGATCTTTGAGAGAGCGGAGGAGTTTGTGGCCCACAGGTTTGTTGGGCCTGATGGAGAAAAGTTGTTGAACCACGTGTTGTGGTCCAACGGTCGCGAGACGGAGGAGCCAACGCCGGATAATAAACAGTGTCCCGCAAAGAATCTGGTGGTGCTCCTGTGCAGGCTATACTTGGTGGAATTCTTCCTACGATACGATACTTTTACGTTCGATTTTAAACCTGTGGTTCTAGGTCCCCAAGTCACCATCAAGTCACTGGTTAAATCATCTTACTGACCCTCGCTAATCTCTGTTATTAATTGAATAAATCGGATTAAGTAAAGTAAGTATGTTTCCTGTTCCGCGCTGCAGAGGAGTAAGTACTACCTGTAACATGCAGAGTGATGTGTGTTTCAAATTTTAATTTGTTTTTGTGGTGTCTCGTCATCCAATATATTCCTTTTCTTTCACGTTTTCTCTTTCTTTAATATTTTTCTATCAGTGAGTGTGCTCTAATTTGTCTGCTAAACCAGCAACATCAGCAACACTATACTAATCATTTATCATTAATCATATCATTATCGTTAAATTAACCCGTAAATTTCGATGTTTAACATGTTCTAAGGTTATTATGCGTATTTGGACGATAAAATTAAGCGTCAAGAACTTTTGACCCCATCGTTTTCATCTCATGCTTAAATTACAACTCTACACGTTATTATTTTATTATAATATTTTATTTATTATTATTATTTTAATGTAATATTCTATAAAATATATGAGAAATGCTAGCCAGTATACTAACAACACATAAATAATCTTTATTTAATTACATTTATGTTGAAATATTTGTTTAAAGTATAATTAGTGATTATGTTAAAATTTGGAATAATTGACTTCATTAATTAAAATAATATAAATTTGTATAACAGATTTTTTAAAAATATTTTTTTTAATTTATATAATTCAAGTCTTAAATTCATATTTTAATTTTTTATTTATTTTTTAGATGTTTAACACTTTATTATTTGATAGTTGATATATTGGATTTTTTTTTCAAAAAAATTGTTTGTTTTTCCTTTATTAATTTAAGTTTTTTTACATTTAGTTATATTTTAATTTTTAACAATGTTAAAATAAAAAATAACCAGTTAAAAAGAAATTAAAATCATTTTATTATTTAATTGTTTTTTAAGTTTGTGTTATGTTTATCAAATAAATTATCAATTATAATTGTTTTATATTTTTAAACATTTTAATCTTTTAAATAAAGTAAAACTGCATTATTATTGAAGTCAAATTCATTTAATGTTATAGTTAAATATGAACTTTTATAAAATTCAATATTTATTAATTATTCTTAATTACTGATTAACTTGACCCTACTTTATAATATAATATTTTAAGGTTGTCAATGACATTCATCGTATTTTTATAGCACTTATATAAATCATTTAAATTTTATAAAATATTTATTATTTTATTTGTTATTAAAATAAGCCGTTTATTGGATGTATATCAAAAGTGAAGAAGTTGAAAATAAAGATGATATAATCAAAGTTGGAAGTAAAATGTTAGAACATAATGAAAGAGTGAAAAAAAATATATTTAAAAAGTCAAAAAAATTGTAAATCTACGTGATTGATTTAGAAAATATAGAAATTGTTGGCCACAATTTTGACATAGCATCTTATATATTTAGGTGTATGATTGATTGATCATGTTTTCTTAAAAGCAGATGAAGAAAAACTAGACTTATTTTTTCTCATATTTTAAGGCCATTGAATCTCAATAATAACGACACATTGTCCAAAAATAATCCATGCGCCTACTCTTTAATATAAAAGCAATGTGACCCAGAAAAACCTACCTCACATATTAAAAAGTTTAAGTTCAATTGAATTATTAACCAACTACACGACATAAAAGAATAAAGCTAATAGGTAATCAAATATATGAGATTTGTATAATTGATTATAACGAATAAGTTATGTTTTTATTGGATCGGTCAACACTCTTAATTTTTTTATTAATAGCTTTTCAGATTATTTTTATTTTCTATTCACCTCACATGTCTCTTAAATAATGTTTTCGGTACTTGTTGAAAGACTACTGTGTTTAAGTTAATAGGTATTTGAGCTCAATGAAATTAAATATAGTAATCAATTAAATTAATTACCTTATCCAAACTTTATATATATATATATAATATATATATATATATATATATATTATTTGGAATAAATTTTCACTTATCACTTTCTAATTGGCTTAATCGTGTCTTAACATTATTGTTTAATTGATTTATGTTAAGTTTTTTTTAGACTGATTAATAGAGTAAGATGATATTAAATAAAGTAATTAATATAATAATCATCTTGTCTATATCGATTTATAAGTTGTTCAACTATTCCAAAATGTTTGACTAATTGATTTGTATTATATAAATCACGTATCATAAAACATTCAATAGGTTATTGGAGGAAATTTTTTAAAAAAGCATATTACTGACAGAGATGGCAAAAAGGGTCGAGTCCAATGAATTAGTCCAACCAAAAAATTGGGCCGGACGACTTCTTCAACCCGACAGTTCAACATAACCCGTCTCGCTCAGCCCGATATTCAACATATTAAAAAGCCTAAATATGTAAGGAACTTGCACTCATTCGTGACCCGTCCAACTTGGCAGGATAACCAAGCATCATAAAAAAACCTAAATGTAAAAGCTCGCCTTCACCCATGACAATATTCAAGCCATCTCGACAAGCCACTCGATAACCAGACTAAACTTCATTAAGAATACCTAAAATATTTAATGTATGAACATGTTGTGTTATATTGTAAAATTCAAATTAGGAAGTGATGTTATATTCAAATAAGTAATAATTTATTCAAATGCAGCCCAACATCAATCATGTATCAATCCGACATTAGCATGTTTCAACATCAACCTACATGAATCTGTTTCAATTTAACAGTTCGGCATGAACCCGTTTCAGCTCAATAACTCGACATAAGCTCGTTTCAATTCACTAGTCTGACCAGACTAACAACTTTGACAGTTTGATAAATCTTGTTCTAAAACTCAATATATTTTTACGTCCAATCCATTTTTGAAAGACTAAAGTATGACCAAACTTACTACCTCTATATATTAATAAACAAATTGTTAGAATTGAACCTCTTTGAACAGAGGCAAAATTTATAATTATATTCAATTATTAGGATTTTACCATTTGATATTTTGTTAAAAGACCAGTAGATTTCTTTGGAGAAATAACTTGGTGCGAAAATGATTTATTGAAAGTTCATGCAAATTATTTTGAAATCCCTTTTTACGTCGTCAATCATGTGTTTTAGTTTGATAAGTCTGTATTGTTCGTAATCAGAGATAAATATTTGATGCATATATTATTAATCCCAATATTCTTTCTTTGTTATGGTAAAACTACCTTTATTTAATCTATCAGGATTTTATATCTGTTCACATATATACAGAGAAGTTTGTTTAGTCTTTTGGTTCAGGTGAGAATCGAGATAAGATTGAAAAGTTAGAACCAAGAAAGTGATTGAATGCGAAGAAAATGACAGACATGTTTGGTTGGAAATGAAGTGATGAGTAAGTGAAAATAGCAGTGACAATGTCATTATTAAAGAATGTCATAATGAAGCATCCACATAACAGATGCTGTCAGATCTCCATTCATCCATCACCTTCTTACACCTGTCATATTTGATTAAACTAATGTTGTTTATGCTAATAATTAACCGTCAATAATAACTTATCCAACTCAAATTATAACACCTTAAACATTTTCATAATAGTGCCTCATGCACCTGTCCCGTCTAATCAGCTAAACCACGTCGTTTCTGAATATTTAATATTCAGCAAAGAATTCATTATTAACCCAATCATTTCGCATTATTATATTATTATATTATTATATTTATACACAATACACTGTCGGCACAAAACCAATTCAAACAAAAAAAACGAGTAAGGCCCAAAAAAAAATGCAGGCTGTTGAGTCGGCCCAACGGGACGTGTTGTTGACCCAAATGGCAGGAGGGAGGTTCGTGTTGCCACGTGGCCGACACCACACGCGGTCTCTTCAAAAGCTGTTCTGAATAAATAAATAAATAACGCACATGGCACCATGTGTCGATTGCTCTTGTACACAAAACATATTTGGATATACGTGTTCACATTATTAAATTAACTAAATCCCGTCTATAACTGTTTTATTAGGTATAATTTAATCTAATCATATAATTTAATTTAATCTAATCATATACAAGAGTTAGATCATGTGACTACAGTGCGGACAGATACTGGAATTTTCTTTCCTGATAAGGGATTGCTAGAGTAAGCAAAAGCAGCTGTGATACACTCGCACGCCAGCGCGTCCATATCCGCTTACATCATTACCAAATCGTTACGCTCCACGTGTCCTTTGACTAATTGCAACTCCTGCACGTATATTATGCAGATCCTCATCTCTTCCCTTGCCAAACCACGATCTCTGCTCTCTTCTGCATCTTCTCGGCTGCAAAGAAAAAAAATGATGAAGAAAATGGGTTTTGAAGAAGAAGCAGTTGTGCAATTGATCAATTCTGATTTCAGAGACCTAAGTGTAGCTGCTAATCAATTAGCCAATCACGTGGTCAAACTTGGTGGCATAGGCTTTGGAGCTTCTTTTTTCGGATTGATTGCTGCCATTGCTGCTATGTACGTACTCTTCTCACTCTGTTTACTACTATCCATATCTGCTATGTCTTTCTCTAATCACGAAATTCCTAAACTCATTAAAGCTGCCTTGAAGTTTTCTGACTAAAATTTTATCGTAAATCAACTTCATTTAATTACTTATAAATTATTCTTATAAAGTATGTCTCTGCATCCGGAAAAACAACTTATATATACACGGATAATTTTTTGAAAGATTCATTTTCATGAATTTTTAATCAAGGATAAGTTAGTTGGATGTTTACTCATTTTGTATATTGTTTTCATCTTCCGTATTTGTTGTACACTACATATAAATATAAATAAATAAATATATATATATATATATATATATATATATATATATATATATATATATATATATATATATATATATATATATATATATATAACACGCACACACACATATAACACTAGTCACCTTTTTATCTTTATCACTCGGATGATTTATGGATCATGTGGAAACTGGATAGAATGAATTTATAAAGATGCTGCTGAGATCTGTAAAAGTAGTAATTATAGTATGACTTTGTCTTGTAATATATCATTGTATAGTAATATAAAAGAAGGTAAATCCGTTTGCTTTTACTTTTAAAGAATGGTAAAATAATGCATTCAAACTCTTTAATCGGGTCGTTGAGAATTTGTTTAGGTACAGAAATTATTTGGATGATGTGCTATGAACCAGTTATTGGATTGGTTGAGGTTATGAAAAAACGATTATGTTGATTCGATGTATTTTTCTATGATGACCTTAATTAGATTGATTGAAAAACTGTAAAATTGATATAACTCATCATGAATTTTACAGTACACAATTAACTCCAGGGAAATGATTTCTTTTAAATAACTTTATAATCATGTGTATAATGGGTTGCTATGCTCTGTTTCTTTTTAATATAATAACAATATTGATGCAAATAATTATAATAGAGCAATAGATTGTTTCCAAACAAGACAAGTTGCTTTACTAAAAGTGGGTGGAATGAGTTATGAGTGTGGATAAGATTCATCCAATAGTCAAGATATTATTAAAGCTATAGGAGGTCCACCATCTTATCTCCCTCCCCATGTTGATTACCTCAATATCTTATAGTATAGTTTGTCTTTAAGGTTATTCAGAACAGGTAAATTTTGTTTTATCCCAAGAGGAAGTGCAACCAAAACTTTTGAAAGCTGTATTCATTTAACTTTCAATGGGACAATTGATGTTGTAGTAGTTGGTGCCAAACCCTCATTAGTCAATGCTGTGAGAGACACTGACTCTATAAGCAAAAACAGTAATTGAAGTTACTTGATATTAGTTTTTTTTTTAAACATAAACAGTTAAGCACATTCTTTCTGACAGGTACTACTAGGTGTTCACTTTCTAGTTTTTGAGTGACTTCACCGATTATTTTATCATGTTGTTTGCAGTTATCTGTTAATTTTGGATCGTACAAACTGGAGGACTAATATTCTCACAGGACTACTCATTCCATATATTTTCTTCAGCTTGCCTTCGATAATTTTTGCCGTCTTCAGGTGATTAGACTATTACGCTTATTTCAGATCAATTTTGTACCTTCGTTTTCTCTAGTATTGAATTTCCTTTCTGTTACCATTCTACTTGTGCAGGGGAGAGATTGGAAAATGGATTGCTGTTATTGCTGTTGTATTGCGCCTTTTCATTCCAAGAC
This sequence comes from Vigna umbellata, assembly GCF_029865625.1. Classification (NCBI taxonomy): domain Eukaryota; kingdom Viridiplantae; phylum Streptophyta; class Magnoliopsida; order Fabales; family Fabaceae; genus Vigna; species Vigna umbellata. The sequence continues at coordinate 37,680,573 of NC_142173.1, forward strand.
ACTTCCCTGGTATGCTATAACTGCTCACAATGTAGTAATACCCTGAGTGCTGAAACACTGTGACGATACCCATTGATTGAACTTTAGAAAACGCAACTATTTTGCTGCTATCCCCTATTGATGGTCACTGTCATTCCAAACAAAGTGACCAAGTCAATGCTTTTTTTTCACAAACCTTGTATAGAAATCCTTAACTGTTTTTAGTGTCATTTTTTCAATAAAAAATAATGTTAATCGGCATAATAAAAGTTTGCTTAAATTATCAAAATGAAATTTCAATCTCGATTGGAGAATCATACTTAAATAAAAATAATTAAGAACGCAAATCTTAAGTTTTATCGATCTGGTTACTCAGTGCTTAGAATTAAGTGTAAGGTTAGTAACCAGGTATGATTGTTACTGCAGATTGGCTGGAATTGCCGGGTGCTTTGATTCTTCTTATCGTTGTAGCTCCTTCTCTATTTGCAAACACCTTTAGAAGCGACATTGTTGGGGTGGTAGTGTGTCTCATCATTGCATGCTATCTGCTGCAAGAACATATTCGGGCTTCTGGTGGTTTTAGAAACTCCTTCACTAAAGCCCATGGCATATCAAATTCCGTTGGCATAATACTTCTGTTGGTCTATCCCATCTGGGCGTTGGTGGTCATACTTTTTTAGGAACCATCACTTGGACTTGGTTGATATGTGTGAATTAAAACAATTGTTTTCTCTACCATTCATTCGTTGGATCTTGATATCTGTAAACACCTTGCATTGTTTTATGATTGACCTGTCGTGAAGTTAGCATGTTTAAAACAGTGGAATCAAATCTCACTGAGATTTTTGGGTTTCATGGAATGTAAAAAAACAAAAGAAGATGAAGATGATTCTTGTGGTATCGTTTTAGCTGTCGAGTATTCACAAATCATGTATGATTTAGGGAAACCGTTGTACTCTTACCTGTGGGTTGTAATATAAATTTACATTTATTTCTGCTCTGCATTATTACACCATTTTGTTTCCAGAAAATGCAGTCCTAGAAACTACAACAGAATTCCCTACGAGCATGTAAACAAAAAATGCCTAATGAAATAACAATGTCAAGACACTCGAGATATGATATGAACCCTATGCACTTAGTAAGACACGAATACGATAAACACAGCAACACAACATTTTTTTTTTAAATTTAAGATAGGACATGACCATGCATACATTAACAAAAAGTTATAAAATATTTCATAAAGATGTAGAATTACTGATATATAAACAGATATTAATGCTTTTTTCATTAGTTCATATCTACAATGATCACAATTATAAAAAAATATCTATGATCGTTGCCCTCCATAATCTTGTCACTACTTACTATTTGGGAATATCCAATTCATTTCCTTAAAAAAAATAAAAAAGAAGATGAATTTAATACTGATGAATTCTCAAACATTTGAGAAACTCATCCTAAAAAATTAGCTACTAAAGAGAGAGAATCAAACACTTAAATACGACACCCAATGTTCCATATTAGTTAATGTCGGATTTAGGTACCCTATAAATAATATACTTTCAGAATGCATTTACGTGCCTAAAATTATTTCAAGATACCCTATAAGTTTCTGGGGGGAAATTAAAAATTTAAAGAAAAAAAGATATTAAATTGTTCGGATGTATATGGAAGTATTCAAGGAGTATCCAACACGGGTATGACAAATATTTTTTCATTGTTTAAGAATCTGGAGTTCATAGTACTAAAGGATTTTCTGAATTTGTACTAGTGTCATGCCAAGTATGGAAACTCTAAAAGTAGCTGCAACTTTTTTATGTTGGATTGTTTTTTATCTTTATCACACTTCAAAAAGTATAATTTCTGCCAAGAATATTCAAAGCATTGGTAACAAGAGGTCAAGAGAGACATGAAAATAGTGCAGATCCAGCATTACCCTGAAATAGGCTACACGAGAGTAGGATTAGGAAAAATTAACTTTGTACTGAACTATGGATTGTCTATACTATTAGAAAAATTAAAAACAAAATCTGAATTGTAGTAGTTCAATTTAAAAATCCTAAACCTTTTATATTTGCAGTTTAGTTAACTACCTGAAACTGCTTATCTGCTAGTTACCTCTGCTTGATGAGTTTTTTCTCTCGCACACTCTGACTTGGATTGTACCATCATCATGCCTTTTCTATCTCTTTTCTCTGATTATTTAATTTCTTTTGTTCTTTACTTTGGAAAAATGCGCACCTTAAAATATTAATCCAATAATTTGCATGACAAAACTTATCACTGTAAAAAATAAATATATCTTATTAAATTTTAAGGGAACGTTTTGTTTATAAAATTTTAGGTAATTAAGTGATAATGTAAGATTGTATAATCTAGATTTTTCATTCTTATATATGCACATCCCAAAAATCTAAGTATACAAGTTTTCTTTCTCGGAGTTAAATTTTTATATTTATTCTTTTTGAAATGTACCTAATTTAATTAATGAAAACCAGGGCAAGACAACGGGAAAATAGTCATTACTTTAATTGCTTAATTTATTTATTTCCAGAAAGATAGTTTAGGTAAGGGTCCTAGTTAATGAGATTTTTTTTTGTAAAACTGCATAGGGTAAAGTTCTATTTGTCTCATCGTATAATGATGATGAACGATAAATATGAAAAATATTAAAGAAATCTTAATAAAATTAATATCTTATTATTATTGATTATTGTCTGAATTAAGTTTTAGTTTAGTTCAGGCGAACAGTTTTTTTTTTCATTGTAAAAGAAGACACTACTAGACCCAAAATGAAATAATGAAACAAAAATGAAATAATGAAACAAAGAAGCAGAAGTTCCAAAGCCACGAAATATCAAATCTATCGGAATTTCAAATGATCATTTGTAATCTTCTTAAGAATGAATGGATAGTGGATATGCTTAGTTGTTACTAATATAAGGTTTTGTTTGCAGCTATTCACTTCACTAATGAATGAACCAAAGTGTACAAAAAATAGCAAAATGGTTTTATGTGGAAACTGTCCAAATCATCATAATTGCATATAATATGGATCGGGTCATCTATGCCTTTGCTTCCTTGTATAGTTGATCAATACAATCCTGTAATTGATGTTGCCCAAGAGTGAGATTTTATTTAGCCAAATGTGGTGCACATTTTGGCAAACCATAAACCGTACTTACTGATTGGAGAAGTTAAGGAAACAAGTAATATCGATCACAGAACATGAAACAAACCTTGTAGTGCTTGAGCAACTGCGGTCTCTTCAACTTGAATGTTGGAGTTATCAGATCTCTCTCCATGTCAAAGGGAATTGGTTCAAGGTGAACTGCTTTTAGCATTTCAAAACCTCTAAGCTGAGAGAATATCAACAACGTCAAATTAAACCAGCAAGATCAAAATACAGTATAACACCACGACTGAAACTAAACGAGTAAGCTTATTCCTTGAGATTATTTGGGTTCAGTAAGTTAATCCCCATGATTTCAAAAGCCTTGTATTATTAGGCATTCTATTTTTAGTCCTTTTTTAGTGCAAACCAACACTGAAATCAAAGGGAAAAAAATTAAAGTGAATGACACTTTGAAAAGCTAGAAATGAACAAAGTATTTCATGACCCTCTAATCTCAAGGACTAGTTCGAGTTTACTCGAAACTAAATTCATGGAATTCGGTTTTCAAGGCACATACTTGGTGTTTCTGACCAGTGCTGTTGAGCTCATCCAAAATGTATTTTCTTGCCTTCGGGTTTTCATATAAAGATTTAAAATCATCTGTATAATTATTCTTCACTGCCCAATCCTCAAGGGCCTTTCTTTCAGGGACCACCACTGCCACCAAAAAAGATTCAAAACTGTTTCCATAGACCCAAATCTGCATGAGAATAAAAAGAATTACACATATATTTGAGAATTGAGGAATTTGTAAGTCCACTTTCCCATCAAAACTAGGCATCCTACATAATTCATGTAGCTATAAATTTACTGAATGTTCTATCATTGAAGCAGAAGCATACCGATGTTATAAGGGGGCACTGTAAATACTTGTTTTCAATATTCTCCACAGCAACATATTCTCCTTGAGACAATTTAAAGATATTCTTTTTTCTGTCAATAATTTTCATGGCTCCATTTGGCTGCCATTCTCCAATGTCACCTGTAATGATTTTCCAAATATTCCAAAACAATTGGCATTTAGGGGGAAATTAACAACTACAATCAGTATGCAAGGAAATAAAATCAAAGAGGGAGAATGTCAGAAGTTCGTGACAAAACTCCTCAACTTGATCTCCTGTGTTCCTTCTTCACTGGGATTTCAAATTTAATAACAATTGTTGAACTAATTATTTTATGAAGATCCTTTTATATTGCTCAATTTTCAATGTAAACCCCCTTGACCATTTCAACACAAGATTTCACTCAGCATATTGGGAAATTGTTAATTTCATAACATAAAACTCTTTTGATTGTATGTGTGTCATTCTATCTAGTAGCAGTTTACATGACTCTGAGTGGTGTCTAATCTAAACAACTAAACACTAAATCCTTAAATGGAGAATCCTACAGAAGTTTGGAGAAAGGGAACTCTTCATTGACATTTTAAACCAATGTTTAATCCACAAAAACATGAGCAATTACCTGTATGAAACCAACCATCAACCAGAACTTCTTCAGTAAGATCTTGACGCTTGTGGTAACCAGAGAACAAGGTATTCCCTCTCAGGCAAATTTCTCCACGGGCTTCAGTGGAGAGTGCATCATAGCCCATCTCTGGCACAGATTCAAGCCTGGCCTCAATGGTCGTTGTAGGGACTCCAATTGTTCCCATCATAGAAAACACATTGCTTATTGCAGTGAGACACCCACCACAACTTTCAGTAAGACCTGTCACATCAAAATGATAATAAGCATGGCATAATTGAATGACATACACACAAATAATCAAATTGATTAGGATTAACATGTGAAAACTGCTATAGAATGCATTTAAGAACCAAAAAAAAAAACATGCCAAAATTGTGCAACAGATTAACATAACTGAACCATTTCTTAAAATATTGTATTGAACAGTTGTCATTAAAATGGCGTAAAACAATCCACCAGTACGTTTTAGCAAAAGATTCAACTACCATATCCTTGCAGCATAGTAGCTCCAAAAGTAACCCTGAAAAACTCCTCCACGTGCCTGGCCAAAGGAGCAGCTCCCGATAACAGAAGACGAACGCGTCCACCTAATGCTTGTTTTATCTACCATAAAACCAATATTTCAATTTTCAAATGAATTTATGAATAAGAGACACAGAATAAAATGACATACCTTATCAAACACAAGCTTATCAAACAAAGGTGCTGCTTTGTCTTGGGGAAGACCCTTCTCCATATATCCCAACTTGCTGTCAGTAGAATATGCATTAGGTTGAATTATGATAGAAGAGTAGAAGTTTAAAGGGGTAGGTATGATTGTAGTACATACTAGCTATATGCATATTGAAACAATGTACTTCGCAGTGCTCCTGTAGATGAAATTTTGCTTTTGATGCCTTCAAGTGCAAAACTTATAGTCAGTAGTACTTAATGAACATTTTAGATGGTAATTACAAGAGCACAAAGAGCTTAAATTCAGTACTTAGAACATTATATCCCACACCAAGATAAGAGCAATAGTACGAGAATATTATAGTCTTACTAGCATAAACACGGTCATAAATTCTAGGGACACCACAAAATATTGTTGGTTTCAGCACCTGAACATCTTCCATTAAGAACCTGACATCCTGCAAGATTTGACATGAAAAAAGAAATTCAGTGAGACAACATTAGAGATTCAATGAGCCACAACTTAATAAAAGGAACTTACTCCTTGCCAAAATCCAATTGAAGAACCCCTATAAACCCAATAGGTCTCCATTATCTGGTCATATACATGAGCAAGAGGAAGGAAAGAGAAGTACACATCGTCTTCTGTCCCCTATCAATAATACATAATTCATCTGTTTTGTGAGCACATATCAATATATAAAGAGGATAAACAAGTGTTTTTCTTCATCATTCATCAGCTTATACTAGAATATAACTAACACATTACATGAGCTTTACTTTCTCTAGCATAATTCAAGAACAGGCATTACTTTTCTCACTCAATTGTAAACAAATAAACAGAAAACAAAAATGACAACTAACAAAAGTTTTTCTGACAGGGTGGGGTGGCAGATTTTTTACTGACTTGAAAAAAATATAAAATGAAATCAGTGAGAAAAGTTATTATCATACCGCTTTGTCAGTTAATTCAAGCATTTGGTCAATAGACAACACTTGAGCCATGAAAGCCTCATTCTTAATAATGACACCTTTGGGTTCACCCGTTGTTCCACTTGTATACATGATTGTGCATATGTCAGTCTTCTTTTTCAGTGGTATGTCTGAATCCAGATCTCCCTGGAAAGATGACATACACAATTAAATATTAAAATATATTTGTCCTGTTACTCAATTGAAATGGTTATTGCTCTCAATTATAAACATCAACATGAAATTAAGAATCAGGTTCCTCAGGTTCTTACCAACTTAAGAAACTCTTCCCACGAGAAGCAAGATACGCCAAGCTCCTCAGCTTCCTTCTTTTGTCCAGTTAGAACATTACCGAAACACACAATAGCTACACCAGTAAATTAAAGAGGCTTGTTACCATTAAAAGATGAAAAACCCTCCAACTACCAGTAACAGGAACAAAATAGACACAATTGACTTACTTTTAAGATTTGAACAGCGACCAAGGCATGACAAAACCTGTGGAAACGGTTTTGCTTTAATAGGAATAGGGTAAGAGGACAAGGACATAATAAGCTAATTATCTTCAAGACACTTATGGATAACTTAAAATATAACAAGAACTACACTAAATAGAAATGTTAAAAGCGCTAGCAGTATGTGCAGCATTCTGTCAGCTTAGAATAGAATATATGATTACTACTGCTTTAAGCAAGTAACAGAAATATTAGAAAGTAAATTTATATAACTCATTTTAAAAACTGAAAACTACTTTCTCATCCTACGATTTATTAGAAAACTAGTTGATCATTAACTGAAACAATTATATGTTGAAGGTGTGTGCATCTGACTAAAATAAAATTTCATCCAAGGAAACAATAGAAGATGTGTGCACCAAGAATATGATGGAACTTACAGAAGGAATCTTGCTATCCTGTACAAATGCCATCGAAACTTCAGCATGGTTTATGATAAACTCCACAGCATTGGGACCTGTTAGACGTAAATTTAAAGATACATTCTAGCTGGACGACAACATGAGCACAAAAGGCACATGATAAACTCTTGAGTTTTTCTTTGGTTTGAACAAATAAAAGCAAACACATTGAGAATGATTTGAAAAAGGAACAAAACACAAACCCAGGGTGTCATATAATGGAACATATGTTACTGCGTAGCTATTGCAAGCCTGCAAACAGCAAATTTGAATCAAGCCACTCGAGTCCCATTGGAATAATCAACTCTTGTGATGTTAAGTGAAGAACAATAATACAAACAAGGTCAGTGAACTTTTTAGTTGCCAAATTATAGCTAGGAAAAAGAGACAAATGCTAGCAGAACATGCTTTACAAACTCAAAATCTTTAATAGTTGAATGAATTTCCAGTGTACATCCCTAAATATAATAAGTGCACTTCTCTAACTGGAAAGAATGTGCTTTTAGCATTTCTCATGAATAAAATAACTACTCATTTTAGTTTTGTCCGTGGTTGTGATTAAGGTAATATGATAACTGCTTAAGTGCAATTTCTCCTCCAAATTCAGTGTCATACCTCCATTGCAAGGATCCATTCAGGGCAGTTAGACCCATATATGCCACATCGGTCTCCCTTGTGGAATAAAAGCACAGAGTTAGATGAATTGCAAATATATTTTTCTCCATAAATAGTATCTTAAAAAAAGCAAGATTGATTACAGGATTGACACCACGGCTCTTCATGGCTGAACCAATTCGAATGGAAGCATCATAAGCCTCCTGATATGTCATCCATTCATAGGGACCAGCCTGCAAAATCAAACCAATAATTGCACAATTGACCCAATGCAACAATTTCTTTTTTTTAATTTTATTAAGCTATGCCTCAAAAAATTTAGCAGTGTCATTTACTTGTATGTTCATTATCAATTTAGCTCCCAGGACAAAAAAAAAACTTCTAGTTAGCACTAGTTCGAGTTTTATCTCACTAATATGCATTAATATTGAATAGAATTTTTAATTATGCAAATTAAAATTCTATTTATACTCAGAAGAACATTGATGCTGTGTTACCTATAAGCATTTAAGTTTTTTCAATATAAATAACACAGAAGGAGCTATGCTACAAAAAGTTGGCATGTGCCAACTTAAGACTAAACTGAAATTGACAGAAAATGATAGAAGAAACAAAACCACATTAAAGTTGGTACCTTCAAATCCGTTTTTTGACGCCGACCCAGCATAGGGTTGCTGGGACACCTCTTGGTCGTGTCCCTGCACATGAATCCATCGAAACTAAGAATGAATCCTCAAACCCCACCACAAATACAACTCACTACCACTTGTGAAAATCCTCAGCAGAGTGTACACTGTTTTGTAATGGATTCAATATACTAAAGTATAAACAATATATCAACTGGCCTATTAGCTCAGTTGGTTAGAGCGTCGTGCTAATAACGCGAAGGTCGCAGGTTCGAGACCTGCATGGGCCATTTTGAAGTTTAAAGCTTTTTAATTTGTCATTTTTTTTACATGAAGAAAGAACATAGCTTGAGCTGAATCTTAGAAACAATAATTTTCATCAAAACACAGACTTTATGCATAAATTTTGTAACTTTGACAACCCTTTTGTTTATAGAAAGGAAAAGTTGAAAAAGAAAGTGAAAGTGACCTGAAGAAGTCCGATGGAGATTCAAAATGAGAAGGCAGCTCCATCAAACCATCTCTGGCATAGATGCACCTGTAGACAGGACCTGCTGAAGGTTTTTTATCAGTTTCCAACCTTGCCTCCTCCACCTTCACAGTGTACAACTCAGCCATTATTATGCACAGAAGATATACTTGCTAAAAAATGGTGCTGTTTTCTTCTCCAAAAGCCTCTGAAAGAATGGTATGAGAAAATGGTAGATGAATTTAACAACAGATCATGGCCTTAAAAGAGTTGGTTGAGCTGAAGGCTGAAGCAATAAATTTCAACATTACATTTTAAAGAAAAGGGGTTTAGTGTTTTCTTCTGCATTTATTTTGGCCGTCAAAGTTTGGTGCAAAGCTCATGCCTTTCCTTTATCTCTCATTGACACAACTTTACAGTTTTCTTCTGCTATCAGCTTTTGTCAAGAAAACCAAAAGTAGAAGAATACTTAATTAGTGGGTTTTGATGCAGCGTTTTTAACATAATTACGTAACACTGGTTAGTGCTTGGTGAGTTACTGATTAAGAGAAGTTGCTAAAAAAACACAGTATTGATACTTTGTGTATACCATGTATGAGTAAATTACATCAAAATTTTACAACTTTCCCTAAATTTAGGGTTTCGATCACTTTGTAAACTTTTCAATAATTGAAATGGTACTTAGAAACAAAAGAATTGAAATTTGTTCCAGAATCATGCTCTTCTAATTGCTGGATATAACTATATTTTAATCTGCTGCATTTAATTATACTTTTCTTAGAATATTATAACTTAATTAGTAAAAGTTAATCTATATATGTAAAAAATTTCTTTATATAATAATGAATGAATAATATATACTAACTGTGTTATGATTTTTTTAATAATATGCCCACTGAAACTTTAATAATTATTAAAAGTTATTTTCAAATAAAATTTTCCTTATACTTATAGTTAAAGAATATTAATTATAATTTTTATTTTTACTTATGTATTTTTTCACTTTTTTTCAAAAGTATATTTAAATTTAATTTTAATAGTTTTCTTAAATTGCAAAAGTGTATAACTATTGAATAATTAAGATTTTAGTTATTTTTTCTCACCATAAATTAAACTCAACGCTAAATTTGCATTAAACAGTATAATAGAGTTAAATTCACAGAATATGAAATGGGACTGGATATTCCCAAATCAACTCTATCTAAAAACATGAAATGTTGTCAAATAAAATAAGTATAATCATATTTAATACTCTAAGTAAAAATATAATGTTATAAAATTCATTCATAATGTATTATTGATTTCATTCTGTCCTATTTCAAAATTAGAATCATTTTAATTACAAATTATATAAAATTACAATTTTGAAAATATAATTTATTTTATAGAAACGTGATGACCAAAATAATCAACCCAAATTTAATTAAATAGTTTAGACTGATAAAACAAGTTCATTACACATTATTTTGTAATCCTACATTTTTTTTAACCAATTATAAATTATATTTGCATCTGAAATAAATCGAAGAGAAAGAATATAGTATAAAGAAGGAATATATAGCTACGGTTGTTTTTAACGTCACACTATGCATTCTGATATGCTATTCTTATTTGAAAAATTAAATCATTTATTAGAAATAAAAGTTTAATTATTTATTATAGATAATATACGATGACTCTTTTTATACAAAATTATTTATTTATCTATTTCAAACTTAACACATTAATTACATGAAATCATTATAAAAAATATTTAATAATAATTTAAATTAATATATACACAATATTTTGATAATTTATTATTAGTTATTACTTTAATTATTATTATTATTGTAATTTAAAACATAACATATAAAATTAATGTAACCTTAAATTTTCAATAATCAGAAGATATATTTGTCTCTGAATTTGAGCTTGTGAGAAAGTGGACACTGGCCTACCTTCACGTACATTAGATAGGAATGCATGCATTTTCTTGAAATCTAAACCTATGCTTTTAACTTGATAGTATATTCATTATTGCCAAGCACATGATGTTGTGGACCCTTTATCAAACATCTATGTCAATTCTCAAACTTTCCAATACTACATAGCAGAACAAACATTTTTGCTCATACTAAAAACAGATTAATGCAGATTAGGCCGAGTCGGTATAAAATAATTGAATATTTGAGCGTTCAAGTGAGATGATCTAAATTATACAGAATAAAATCCACACCTAACTTCTTGCGCTAGCTTTAATGTTTTCTGCAAGATTAATACTGCATGTGACCACTACAGACATATATTACAGAATTCTGATAATACAACCTCTTAACTTGGTGTCAATGCATGTCTCAGATGAATTACATATCCTTTTCGGGGCCACGTATGCTGTGAGTGATTGGACCAACTTGAAATCTACTGGGCCGGATTGTACAGTTTCAGCTCACGGAAGAGTTGGTTTGGGCTTGAAGACAGATTGTGAAGTTAACAGTAACTGTGTTGTCTGTTCATGATAGCTACAGAGGTTAACAAGTATTGCTAATTATGGGTCAAAGGAAAAGACATAAAAAAGAATGCTACTACCAGTGTTGGTTCCCAAAATGCCAAAGGTGGACTATAGTGTATGTCTTTAGATCTACTTTGTCAAAAGAAGAAAATAATGGATTCATGGAGATCACACACTCTGAGATGAACTGGATGAAAAATCTGGTAAACAGAGAAATTTACAGCAAATATCAAATTTACATATATAGATTAGGAGGGTGTTTAAGGCAGTAAGAGGGAAGTAAAAAAAAAGTGTTTGTTGTTTTGGTAGAAAGACAATATTTACAAGAAGATAGCAGCAGGGTATTTGTTTTTGGAAAAAAAGGTGAGTATGTAGTATATGTTGGCGAATTCCCCCATGAGTTGAAAAATAAAAAAGTTGAAAGAGCATTGATCACAAAAGATTCCAAATTCAAAATCTTATAAATGGCATTAATTATCTGACGATGAAAGAATTCACAGCAGAGTCACGCACTAAAACTAAAACGAACGGAGCAATGTTGCTTGTCAGCATACCCAATGCGACAATAAATGCCTTGCTTCTGTGGGCATAAACCTATACAGAGTGAGCTAGGTCAGACCATAACTCATATTAATGTGTGTTTTGCATCATCTTCAATGGATTCACATGGGGGATTCAGTCGGTGCCATAAAGAAAGTGCAAGACAAGGCATTTGCCAAAACCCTATTCAGCTGGTAAATGAGTAGAAGAAGTAGTAGTAATAATAGTAGTACTGCATGCCATTCCCCAACCTCTATCCAATCCTCTGCTCATTTATGACCTTCCTCTTTTAAAACCCTCTCTCCCCACCACACTGTCTGAGCATAGGCACAGAGAATAATAGATATATAAATATAGGGAGAGAGAAAACCACTCTTTCTTCTTCTCCCTTATCACCATCAAATGTCTTACTTCTCTCTCTCCCATTAATGCTCTTCCTACCATCCATTAATGACTCTCTACAAATTGCCAGACCGTCTCATTAAATTAAACCGCATGCGACCACCTCCATTTAATTCCTCCTTGACCTGACCCACACCGCCACTCTCCACCCATCTCCGATCGAACTTCCACCCCCATCCACCAATCAACTTCCGCCACGTGTCCTCTTGCCGCCCATTTTCACTTCTCGACAAAATCTCCAACCTTTGTTTTTACCTTCCTTGCATCACCTCCGGTTAAATCTCTCGGGCGACAGCAGCGCCTCGGGATCCCCGCACCTCAGCCGGCTCGACGAGAAAGCCGCCGCTGCCAGACCCGACGACCGAAGAAACATTGGGCTTGCAATCGACTTGCTCCGCCGCGACGAGCTCCCGCCGCCGCCGTACCTCACGCTGGACTCCGACAGCGGGAAGAATCCCCTCCGCCTGAAGAACGGTGATTTCATCCCTCTGTAATACCGAAACGAAAACACCCTTGGTTTCCCCAAAGAACCAAACGGCGAAGGCCTCTTGCTCCAGAAACTATTACTCCCTCTTCGGTATCGCCATGGCGACGCAGTGGTGGCTTCCATCACCATCCTCTCCGACGCGACACTCCGTTCAAATCCAAACGAATAAGATCTCTTCAGCAGAAAATCCCTAAAACAATCTTCTGAGTTGACGTTCGCGTGGTTCTGGTTCCTCCTCGGAGATTGTTCGTCGATGCAGGGTGTTATCTCCGGCACGGACGATATTGCCACAGGCGGTGGGGGGTCGATGAGAGGGTCTAAGCTGATGCGGTGAAGAATTGTGTCGTCGTCGAGGCTCGGTCGGATTCTTGCGGCCATCATAGGAGTGAAAGGCGAATCGGCGCAGAGGACACCTGCGCGGCAGAGAGGGCAGTTAGCGTGCGAGCGAAGCCACGCGTCGATGCAGTCCACGTGGAACGTGTGTGAACAAACGGGAAGAGTTCTCACGTAATCTTCGTCTTCGAATTCCAGCAAGCAAACGGCGCAGTCGTTGCGAGACTCTTCGAAACGAGCGTCGTATTTCGCGGTGTACAGCGAAAACGGTATCGTTTTAATCACCGTTTCGTCTAAACCGTATGGAGAGAATACGCGGGGACCGTCAAAGGGAGACTCGTAGGGTAAGGACTCGAGGTCGCCAACGGAAGACGGGGGGAATCGCCGGCGGCGGAAGCGGTGTAGGAGGCGGTGGATAGGAGGCCTGAGGTGGCGCGCGATGAGACGAGAGTAGGTTACGACGAGAAAGGCGGCGGCGACGACAACGACCATTGCTATGAGTGGGGGGCTGAAGTCAACCGCCGGCGTATTGGACGGCGGTGGTAGGAATGATTTGTTGAGTATTGGTGTGGGCGTTGGGGTCGGAGATGCAGACGGAGATGGTGATGGGGCCCAATGGGGTGGCTGAGAAGGAGGCATCATAGAGATGGTGATGAAAATGGAAGAAGAAGAAGAGAAGAATAGGGTTTTAGTTGTTGAAAATAGAGTGAAAGAGAAAACTGTGCAATTGGGTTTAATGCAAACACCACATACAAACGTTGACCGTGCTTCTGCGCTTCTGTTTTTTTCTTTTCTTTTTTAATATTTTTATCTTCATTTTGCCTTTTTCTCGCACTCACTAACTCACTTGCGACTATGGTCGTGGCTGCTCTGCTCCATGGAGACACGTGTAATTTGGTGAAGTTGAGGCCAACGGTTTTCTTCTCCTGTGCTTCTCCCCACTCTTCTACGCTATCCTCTCACTTTCCTTTCTTTACACGTCATCAATTTGCCCTGTCATGAGTGCTTAATGGATTCCCCCACTTCTACGTTCTGTATGTGCGAAGCAGGATACAATACACTCTCCTCTCGGACACCGTATGGTTATCAAGCAGTGCTATCAACCACCAACACTTCCATCTTTTCTCATCCCACTGCAATCGATTACTAAATTTCGTTAATGTTATGTGGATCCCACCAAATTAGAAAAATAAGTAAAATTATAGTAAATTTTATAAAACAAAATAAACTAATGGGATAATATAGTAAATTAGAGAAGTATTCTTGGACTAATTTTAATAATATTGAAACATTATTAATTTATAAAACTGGAATAATATAATGTATATTTGTTGAAGGAGGACACAATAAATTTTGTCAGACATGATAAATTAAACCTTGCTGAAACATTTCTTATTTAAAGATATGTGTTTCGGTATACATTTTCCTGCGTGGAGGTACCTGCAAAGATACTCCGACGCTCAAGTCAGATATGAGTTATGGAGCTGAAGTTCAGAAGAGAGTAATTGGATACTGCTCTGAAATATTATTCAGGATCTTTAGAGCATAAAGAGAACGTACCTGGACCTTGGCCCTGTTACTGTATTTATAAGCAAAATAAAAATAACCACCTTACCTAAAAGTGTGGTTAGTGGCTTTGACTGATATTTTAACTGTCTAAAAATATCTAAGATATTTATGTTATTACATAAATATCCTTACTACATAACAATATGCATTGCTTATTTTACGAATTTATCATTTTCTCACTGTATCAGCTGACCATGGGAGTTAGAATATCAATTTTTCACTTTTTTATTCGCCCAAATTTATGCAGAAAAACCAAAGGCTTTCCCCATTTTAAGTATAAACATTAAATCAAATCTTTATAATTTAACAAATTACTTATACTCTGTAATTTAACTTTTTTAAGAAAATCAAATTTCAATATCGAGTTAAAATATAAAGTCATATTGCATAACTAGAGGCAAAATTTTATCTCCTATGATAAATTTATTTAGTTCAAGAAAAATAAAATATACATGTAGATTTTACCAACAAAGATATAGTCTTATTTATTACTTATCATACTAGTAAACAATTACATACTAAATAATATTTGATAATATAATTTCGTTGAGAAAATTATATTTTCAAATAGTATTTTATTATATACACACTGTTAAAATTAATAAAATTATGGATTGTAAATTTTCAATACTTTCAAAGAAAAAACAATAATGAACACTGTAATGGAATATAAGAGTTGAATAAGAGTGAAACAAACTAACCATATCTTCGGTTAATGAAAAATATTTTCATAAATTTAATGTTTTATTTTAGTTTCTAATAATTTACAATAATAATAATAATAATTAATAATGTTATGAACATTTTAAACCTGGTTAATAGAGTATGTCGGTTTCTATTACACAGATTTCAGTAGATGTTTTAGTGTCAAATTGAACTCAAATCTTGTTTGGTCCTGAATTTAAAATGTATTTCTTAGTCCCTCGTGATTTGAAAATGATTTTCCTAATCTTCCAATTAAAAAGAAATAGTTGCACAGAATTTAAAATTTATTTTGTACAAACTAAAATACCAATTACAATTGAAAAGAAAAGGGTTGAATGGCCCAATGGGCCCATTGAATGGGCTGTATATACCCATTGGACCAATAGAGCTATTGGTTAGCAAAGGCGGAAAAACCTTGAAGAGAGAGGTCGCAATAGAGAAACCCTAATCAGAAGAGAAGAGAATAGAAGATTGAGAATTAGGGTTTAAGCTTGATCAGATTGGAAAAGGCATCATGTTTCCAGGGATGTTCATGCGGAAGCCAGACAAAGCTGCAGCACTGAAGCAGCTGAAGTCTCATGTTGCCATGTTCGGCGCATGGGTTGTTGTTATTCGAGTCACCCCGTACGTTCTGCATTTTCTCAGTGGCGAGAAAGAAGAACTCAAGCTCGAGCTTTAACTTCTCGATCTTCCTCGCCTGGTACATTCATCGTCTACTTTCAATTTACATTAACAGTTTCTGCAACTCACTGTTGTATTTTGTGAACTGGGTCTCCGTTCTAGTGAAAAAATTTGGGAACTTCATTAAAAATGTTAAATTAACATATTATTGGGGGAAGATGTTAATCTATCGAATTTATTGTGTTTTCCCTTGACATTGAAAACCCAAGCACACTGGACTATTTCATAAAAATTTTCTCCCTTAAAACACATTGACCTTTGTTTCCCCACAGCCATTGCAGTTTAAGAAGCAATATATGCTGTGTGGTAGGGAACTGTGTGGTAGGGAACTGTTCTGCAATCAAATCACAAATTTATAACATTTGTTGCAGTAATTTGGATGAAAATAATGATAGCAAACGAGTTCTTTTTTTTTTTGGTGGTATTTGCATCTTGAACCATTGTGCTGTTTTTTCTACTAATTGTTGCATTTTGTTATAGAGCACAAAACTTATTACTCATATCATACCTGCTTGTGTAATATCTGCATTGTTAATTTATTGGTTTCCATGGTTGAGATCAATCTGAAATAAAAGTGGAGTTCTAATGATAAAGTTAGTATTGGTTTAGTGAAAGATGGTTTGGTAATATGATGAATAGAATTTTGGATGAGGACTAAATTTTGGCCTCTCTTAACTGTGTCTCGCTCTGTTTCATTTCTAAAGAAAATTAATATTGTTGAAAACCACATATTTGATTTCACGTTTACAATAAGGACATATTTTTTATGGGGTTTATATTTTTATTAAGCATTGATCATCAAAATTGATAATTGGTATGACTTCTAAAATTAACTGTTGCATACTTAAGTGGCAAGTGATTGGGTTTTTCTTGGTATATAAGATAAGGAAGGATATGCCATACATAGACTGGTAGTTTCAAAGGTGGTAAAATTCCTGTATTGTGTTTTTGTGCTGCTTTTTAAGATAAACTTTTACTGAAACAATGCAGAAGTATCAAATTATGTCTCAGGAGGTGTATGGCTCTTGCAATACCTATTTTTTGTGTATCGCTAAACTCACTAATCTATAATTTCTTTGAATTGTGACGTTTTAGCAGAAAGGTTATTCCTTTATGGCGTTGACCTGAACATTTCTATTTAATATGGCTTTTTCCGCTGTCCTTTAACACAAAGAAATCCAGTTCTGTCTGTCTTCCATTTCTACCTCTGTACTGCTGTATAAGTTCATGGCATTGATTTACTTTATTTGCTTATTTTAATTCTAAGTGAACAGATAAATGATAAGCTCACGGGTGCCATTTCCCCGTTTGAATGCTTTACATGCTGACATATTGACAATTTTTTTATTGCAGCGCATCTTGAGGAGTAGGACGGGTCCTGGGGCTCGAGACAATCATGGAGTAATGTTGTTATATAACTCTTGAAATTGAGGCCAGGATGGTATTTTTAGTTTAATTACATTTCCTTTTTGTATTTGGAATGTAAGTTTGTTTGGATTACTGGTGAGAAAATATACAAATTCAATAATCAATTATATTTTTATAATTGATTCTACGAAAAACGTGACAGGTGAAGGATGGTTTTAAGTTAAATATATGCTTTTACTGGTCTGCAAGAATAATGTTTCAAGAAATATATTTTGTAATAAATTATAATAATAGTATGGAATTATTCTTTCCAATTAACTTTTCGTTTTAAAAGTGAATTATGCTTAAATTGAGAAAACGAAAGCTACAAGATCAAATGTTATAAAAATAGTTATAAAATTACATTTAATGATTATTGTCGTTCTTGCCAGACGAAATCATTTTAGTAGTTCTATATTAAAATACAAAAGTTGACGAACATTTGTTTATATTTTTTAATCACAAAATAGAAAATATTCTTTGAAGATAGAAATTTGACATTCCTTCTGCTTATAATTTGTTTCGTCAAAAGTAAACTAAAGTCTATTATTAACTGGATTTTAATATATTTTTTTTATCATATAATTATTGCTATTATTATTAATTAGCGTGAAAACATAATAATATACATATTTTAAATAATTATAATATATTATATTATAAATTAATAATTTTATGATAATATGAAACTTAAAAAAATATAAGTTTTTTTTAGTGAGGTAAAAATTAATGGAGAAAAAAAAAATAAACATGACCTGAAGAGTAGATAAATAATTGACGGTTGAACTTGTGTGAGAGAAGGAACGTTCTTGTTTTCACTGTAGCATTCAACCAAATCAAAATGAAAGTAACTCAGTTGCAGTTAAGAGAAATTTGAAGGCTCAAGTCTCCTTGCCCATATTGAGATGTTGCACTAGTTTTGTACCCTTTTGTTCATCACCTAAAAAATAAAGTTTCAGAAGTTATGAAGCTAAAGTGAGACTAAAGAAAGTGAGTTGATCACAAAAAGGTACAGAATTGAGTGTCCTTATAGGTTTTTGTCCCATCATTCTAAGTTACTCCACTAGCACTTGCATCACATGATAACATCATTTTCCAATGAAAATGGGGTCAATACTAGTTTGACAATTGGCGAATCTGAGTTCCCTCTTTAGAAAGCACTGGCACACAATCTGCCGCTAGTCATTCCATTCATAAATTCATTTTGGACACAGATGCATCTCTTGTCTTGTCTGGTCCCTATTAAGAAAGACTAACGACGGTTCAAAACCATACAAAATAATATAACAAAATTTTCAAATGGAAAAAAGAACCAAATCTTTAAGCAAAGAAAAAGCATCTTTTGATAACCCTTTTGAATGTATCTCAAAATATTTTACTCTTCTTTCCATCATGATGAGGCCAGAGTGGAGAAGGCAAAAACGTTTCTGTTCTGCTATAAACAGAAGAGTTAGAACTCATCCCATTTGAAGTCCTGTCAAAGGAGCCTCAAATATTTAGCGGCACCGAACCGCGAAGTAGCCCATGTGTCAACACCATCATCTTAATTAAAACAACAGCATTATTGTTCAATCAGCAGACAGAAAAAGTCTATGCACATAGTCCAAACTTGCACCTAACATAAACTTGCCGGAATTCTATCTTGAAGTTTCTATTTGGAAGAGAAAGGTTTTCGTTGTCATAAAGAGCAACCCACGTGCTTATTAAATATTGGATTTTCTTTCTTTTCTTCCTTGGCTTGTTTCAATCTCGACACAAGGGGAGATAAGGGGCCAAGAATTTCATAAAAGCTTGGGAGTTGTGAGATCTTATCTACTTTAGAGAATGTTTTTGTACCACTAGATGGTTTCAGCTGAAAGAAGTAAACAATGATCACAAGACGAGTTTGGTATGATCTTGAAGAACAAATATGATAGAGGAAAGTCCATAAATAGAGATTTTGTACAGTATTTGTACATCCCATGCACTGAGTTAATGGATGAAGTACCTGGTTCCTTGGGCACAACCGCTAGCTTCAGTCTGAGAATGGGCCAGACCATGTTCTCATCTGCTTCCCTTCTCTTCATGTCTTTTGGGGTTGAATTCTACAGCTACACGGCTTTCTGGTACCTTTCATTTATCTTTTACTTGCACCCCTCGCTTTGCTGTTATTCTGATCTCAAAGGGTAGTTGATGTTTGCCACTATGTTGCTCTGGTTTTTCTGGCTTGATTTTCTAAAAGGATTTCTCCCTGACATTCTGCATGCAATGTTTTAGCTTCTCTACCGTTTTCTTCCATATATATGTTATTCTAGATAATCTAGCACTGAGTTTGAGCTCTAGAATAGAAAAAAGGTGATTTATTTGAGGCCAAGGATGATACTGGTGAATATTTTACAAATGATTAACTCCTAAGTAATGTCCCTCTAGGATTAGACAATTCAACTCATTAAGAACAGGTAGCTTCACTGTAGCGATGTCATTTCTCTATAGACTGGCTGAGAGGATTCAATTATTTACCTTTAAATTTCCTACACCCTTTGACTGTTGTTTTGCTCCGAGCGATGAAACAGAAGGATGCTGCATTTCATTGTTCTATTGACATTTCTTTAATACGAACAATTTGCTAATAAAAACCTGTATTCTATAGAATGATCTAATGAATTAGCAGAAAAACTCTGTTCACCTATAGTGTCAAGAACTTGTCAGTACAATGAATTGGCATCAGAGTGATCTTTGTTGATCCAATTAGTGGGAAACAACACAAGAGTGTAGGACTCTATATGTCTAAAATTTATTCTGAAATTATAATAATGTTTTCTCCTGGAGAGCAAATAATTTCAGCTAGAAAGTCGTTTTATTAGTTTTTTACGGAAGGTTTTTGACTACAAAATCCTACGTTTTACTGGAATTACTTTTTCTCTTGTCTCTCCACTTACACAACAAAGCCGCAGTTCAGGTTGTCAGCACATTTGAACCTTTTATTGATAATATTCTCTTATATCTGTTAAATATCCTGCTTCTGTTATTTGCATCACTTAAATGCTAGGGGCTGAGCAGACATCATTAGTACAATCGAATTTGTTGATTCTTCTGTTAATCAACTGGTTTATTTTTGTGTTTACTATCCATGTCCAAGCTATTTGGTTACAATTATGGGGTTGGTCATACCGTGGAGTTTCACATTAGCACTAGTAGATGGATATTCGATTCTGCTCAAATGCCCCATTCGTCAACCAGGAATTCTGCTGATTATTGTTGTGGGAGATTGGGTATGTAGTTTCTGATCCAGGTGCTATGTATCAGTTGATGTAGATAGATAATGGCAACCATCTGTTCGTGACTTCAGTTCTTTTGCTATAGGTACTATCAACCCTCACACTAGCAGCAGCTTCCTCAACAGCTAGTGTTGTGGATCTTCTGCTCAACACTCACGGCTCTTTTTGCCCTCCAAAGCTCTGCAGCAGGTACAGGATATCTGCAATTATGGCCTTCTTGTCATGGTTTCTATCTTTGGCATCCTCTCTATTTAACCTTTGGCTATTACCCTCTTTGTGATTCTCATTTACTTCCCCTGTAAAATCATTAGATTAATCATTATTTGTTATGCAATTTCCTCTGTCATGTAAAATACCCGGTGCAGGATTTTAAATGATGTATATTTATAACTACAAAAGTTTGTTTGGAGAAGTTCCAAAGAAGCTAAATGTTAAACTTTACACAGGAGCAAAGTACCCCTTGAGTCCAATGAATGTCACGCTCAACTTCATAGCAGATACAAGATTGTAAAATACTAACATGTAAAGATGGCACACTGCAGTTCTGCTGTTTGGTAATTCCCTTCCCCGTACAGGAGTTGAACACTTATCATGTATTTCACCATCAACACTTGCCCCCGAGTCCTCTGGTGGCCTTGTTGAGAATTTGCGGTGATATACAGAACCAACAAACAAAATAAACAGTTAAATTTTCGAAGTACAGCTTCATCCTGAACTGAAACCAGATCACAAATATGGCCTTTCTTCTTCATTTACTTTTATAAAAACACCAAAGCAAGCTTCAGAATTGAACACATTAAATTGAAGTACTACTGACACGAGTATACTGGTTTTTATCAAGCCAGTGTGTCCTGATATGTACCATTAAAAATTCCAGCTTTTGACATTCAAAACCGTGGGAATATACACAAGTTAATGGAGTTAACTGCATCCGATTCGCTAAGAACAAAACTTCATAGAAAGTGTGCAAGACTTGAGTTTAATTGGCTGCGTTGTTTCGGGGAATGATGCCATCTATATTAAGTTCGAGAAATTATTATATGATTGTGAACTGCTAAAGGTTTATGTCTTGACCAATCTTGAAACAGCATATAATTGAAATTTTCAATTAAAGATAAAAAGTAAATAGCACATTCAATTATACAGAATATGGATATCGGTCAAAATTATAGCAGTCAGTTTTTGGCAAACTGATTATCGATAAAGAACCGCCATTATGAATGGAGCCTGAGAACAAAAACAGATCAGGATATAGTTCTTTCATTGATGGCCTCAAAACCTTACTAGAAAATCATTTTCACTGGATGAGGCAAACTACTAAAGTTATTGTTCATTTAGCTCTGTATCCCATTTTGGAGCATTTCCTTCCTCAGAGCTCTTGTCATTTCTTCGTTCCCTTGTCGAATGTATCCATCAACAAAAGCACCATAAACTTCAGATTTCGGTTGGAAACCTTTTCCTACCATCTCTGCCTGAAGCTTCAACGCTTCTTCCATTCTCCCCTCAAAACACAGTCCCTTTATCAACACCTCATAACTCTTTTCCCTTGGAATTAAATCAAATTTACTAACTGCGCGCCTCACAAACTCCAGAGCTTCCTGAACCCTACCCTTACCGCAAAGTAACCTAACCATCATGTCAAGGGTTGAAGCATCAGGCCTTAAATCCCTCCTAGACATATCCTCATAAACCAGAACAGCTGAATCAACATCCCCAACACTGAAATATCCCTTCACAAGATGCTCATAAGTTGAAGCAGTGGCTTCAACACTTGCCAATTCCATCTCCCTGAAAAACTCTTCAGCCCTAACAACATCTCCAATCTTGCAAAACCCACCAATAATAGTATTATAACTAACAACATCAGGCTCCATTTTCTCATTTTTCATTTCTTCCCACAACTTTTGTGCATACCCCATCCTCCCTTCCTCACAAAAAGCGGCCATCAACACACTATAGCTATAAGCATTGGGTTTACAGTTACTTCTCATTTCATGCCAAAGTTCCTCCATCCTTTCCACCAAACCATCTTGGTAACAGCACAGCATCAACTCATTATAAGTATGGACGTTGGGTGTGACTCTTAAACCACAACCCCTTCTCGAAATTTCATTCTTTTCCTCATCCAACCGAAAGAACTCGCGGTAAATTGCATACCCTGCATCCACCCCTCGACTTCTACAAACCCCAGTAATCAAAGAATTCAAGGTGCTAACTTTAGGGCTAATCCCGCGAGAGAGCAACATTCTAACGATCTCAATAGAAGGGTCAACCTTTCTGGAATCCAAACACGCCTTGATCAACAAATCGAAGACGAAGGGAGCGGAGCCAGAATCCCGATAGGTCTTAACGAGGGTTTCGAAAAGGTTCAGAGACGGCGAGGCAAAACGACAATTTAGGTCGTCGGTTTGGTCGGAAACGCGAAGTGCCGTTCGGATGAGGTGGTAAGCGTGTGAGGAGAGGCGCGCGCGCGCAAGGAGGTGGACGATGGAAGCGTAAGAGGCGAGGTTGTGGTGGCAGAGGGATTTGGATTTGGTCCATAAGAAGAAGCGAAGGGCGAGTTGGGGTTTGTTCTTGAGGTGGAGGGTAATTTGGGAAAACTCATGGGGGTCTATGCCGTTGGGACACGCCGAACGGAGATTGCTCCACCGTGGCTTGGAACGGTGATTGATAAGGATTGTAACCACGTTTTTTACTAAACTCTGGGAGTCATGGTTTGAACAAGATGAAGAAAAAAACAGAGCCCATGCTTTGGGTCTCAGTGTTTGCGAAAACTGTTCAAGGACTTGAATCGCCATTCTCTTCTCTGATCTGAAAAATCGTTTTCCATAAAAAAGATGTCATTTTTATTTTAGTTATTTTATTTGGGGAAAAAGTAAAACTATTATATAGATCCAGTAGAGGCATTCACTGCAGCAAGTAACAAATTTATTGAATGGGCAATGATTGGAATAAGAAAAGGATAAAAAAACTAAGCTTTATGGAAGTAGAAGACTTTCTTTAGCAGCAGCAAAAAAAATCAATAATTACTACCAGTTTGTGAAGATCTTGTGTTCTAATGGGAATCAAATTTCCCTAATTAAACATGGATGTGAAACCAAAAGCAGATGCTTTGACCAAAAAGCTGAAGCAAAACACTAATCAGTAGTCTTCTTTTATCTTAAATTGCTTAGGCCTTGGGACTTCCTTTTTCTAATATTATGAAGTGTTGATACTTTTTTTTTAATCTATTGCCGAAGGTGGTTAGTTTGAAAGGCTTAAAGAGGGAAGTTGGAAGGAATAATTTCATAGTTGAGAAGGACAAAACATAGATCAGCACCAATAACAGAGACCAGAAAAAGAATCATATTAAGCTTTCACTTTAGATGAAGATCATGCTAGTACCATTGCTGTAGCAGAATTGAACAGAGAAAGTTATCAACAAAATAACTAAAGATTCCAGATGTTTGTTTCGGTGGTAAAAGAAACAAAAAGAAAAATGGTCAAAAAATTAAAGGATAGAAAAAGGATCAAAGTAGGATTTCGTCATTATTGTTCAACTGGGTTGGTTATAATTCTGCTAGCATCTGTTCCTCACGAACTAAGAAGCAATGCAATTGACAAAGGGTATGTGGCATAAGTTCTTCTCTACCACCGAAACATCTATCACATTGTAACACGTTTCAATCACTGTACAGCTTCCAATAAACGCCTTTATGAATTGGTGATGGTAATGCTTTGCTAAGAAAATCCCATAACCTCATACTCCAACTTGTCATGTACTAAAGATATTAAAGTATAAGAACTATCCCAGAATCAGTTCCTCAAAATTGCATCATGGGTCATTAGCATTCTTGGTGAAGACACAAATGGATAACACTTTAAATCAAGCATAATTTCTTTCCTGGCTATAACCGAGTGGACTCAAGATTAGAAGGTTCGAAACTACTAATAATTATGAGAAGGCATTTATTCCCTAGTTCCATTTCTTTTTGTTTCATAACTTCAATCAGGAAGAAGCCTGCGTGCCCGTGATTCTCAATCATCCTTAGCTTTCACCTAAACAAATTCAATTATATATATCCAAAACAAAGCCTCTGATTCTTTGCGTACGTTGAAAACACAGACCAAACTTCAATCAATACCGAAGTTATCTGAACCACCTCATTTAGACACTAAAATATTGCCAGGCAATACATTAATTCCATTGCAACCCAATTCGATAGATGCTAAAATTCTTATTCTGTAATGTACTGAAAAAGAAGTCCCTAGATTGCAATATTATCTTCATGTTTTATACAAGTTATAAAACACACTGATTTTATTTTGTACTTGATCTGCATGCAGAACATGATAACCAATTAGTGATGAAGCAGTTGTTAAATTATGCAGAGACTATAGCAGGTTAGGCTGTGAACTAAAGTATAAATGATAATAATAAAAATAAAAACTGGTATATATTCTGTGGTGGGCACAGCACAATATGCCTTATGTCTAGCTCTTTTCCTTCCCGTTGACGTGGTGATTCCAATGAAGTCTGTATTTAACACCATCACCACCATCTTCGGAGGAGGCATAATTCCTTTTCAATTGCTTCTGCAATAAGCCAAACTCAACCCAAAACTCAAAGGAAAACTATGATCTCTCAAATGTCTTTAATTACCCCTCATGCAACAGAAATCCACACCACTCACCCCCTCCCGTATAAATACCCTTAATGTCAAAACGCATGCTACATCATTTTCCATTTTCATCACATCAAAGCCTCGTATACGATATTTCATACACAACCAACCATGAAATACAGTGAGATATCCCATTTCAGCCACCCACAACACAAGCTGAGATTTGAGTACTCAGAATTCCCCTTCAAATGTGACGGCTGCAAGGAAGTAGGCATAGGATCGCGTTACAAATGCTCCATCTGTGACTTCGACCTTCACATGCACTGTGCCATGATAACCTCTCCCACTTTGTTCCACCCTTTCTACACCAAATGCACCTTCCAGTTCATGTCCAAACCTCCAGGAGACACACCCCGTTACTGCAACGCATGCGAGAAGGACGTGAGTGGCTTCGTGTACCACTGCAAAGCATGCGGCTTCGACCTCCACCCTTGTTGTGCCAAGCTACCAATGGTTCTTGATGATGGCGAAGTGAAGCTTTACTTGTACAGAAAAGTTAGCTCACCCTGTCACCGTTGTGGCAGAAAAGGGCGTAGCTGGAGTTACAGATCGAAGTGCAAGAACTACAATCTGCATGTGGCGTGTGTGAGGGAGATGTTGGTGGAGAATTGGCACGAGGTGTATGTCGGACGCTGCAAAGGAAGGAATGTTGATAGCAACATTCCTAGTCTGAGGAACACACTCTACACTCCTCATAGCAGTAGGAGGAGTAAAGGGAAGGTGAAGAAGTGCTGTGAAATTGCTGGTTTGGCTGTGCAGATTGTGATATCAGCTGTGTTGGGAGATCCAACGGCTCTCATTGCAGGCATTGTGGGGTCCTTCATGTCAAGGGCTTGATGGCCACGACAGGGAACATAGTCTATCACTTTAGTAACTTTTAAGGTTGTAAACTTCACTTCACTGCTTTAAATTTATCGTGGTTCTGATGACGATGCTGTTGTTAATCTGAATAGACTCTGTTTTTTATCCTCTATTTGCTTGTCTTCTATTATATTTAGGCTAAAATTTTATTTTGATGTTTTAATTCTTATAACAAATTCGATTTTAATATTTATTTGGTTTAATTTAATCTTTTAGTCTATTAATATAATTTAATTAGATATTTTCATTAGATTAACATTAAATTTCTGTTAAAATTATATTAACGTTATGTAAACTGCAATTCGGTCTTTCTCATCGGACTTGATATCCTTCACCACAATTTGCACTCCGGTATGACTCCATTACACCTGACAAAAACCTACACCCTTCCTCCACAATCCAGTCAAAGTCAAAAGGGATTTTTGGCCATTATAAAAACATTGAAGGTGCAGGAAGAAAACGATGGGGTGCAGGAAGAAGTCCCTAGTTAAGTTTTGTTGCAAAGAGAAGGTCCAATTCGGAAACCTGTTGGGCCTATATGTGCTGCTCTGGACTTGAAATGAACCCACCTCAAGTAGGGCTTTCATTATTTATACTCCCCCTTTATTTATTTATTTTAAAACCCAAAAATATTCTTTTAACTTTTCAAAAATTCTAAATCTTATTCTTCACCCTTCATGTTGGTCCTTAACTTTTTCCATCAATTTTCTGTACTTTTTCTATACTTTAGGGAACAAATTTTACTTGTAATTTTTTCCTTGCAATTTCTTAAAATTAGTTATTATTTTGATTTTTTTTTATCAATTCTTTATATTATGCACACACAAAAATGGAATATGTGTCACTTTTCTCGTGTTATAGATTAAGTTTATAGTTATTTTATCGTTACTAAAAAATATATTTAAGATTATTTATAAGTAATAAACAAAATAATAGTTTATTTTAAAAACATTAAATTGGAAAACATTTATTTTAGAAATTAAAGTTCTGTAATTTCGTCATTTTTTAAGAAAAAACAATATATAATTAACATATGTTATAGATTTTATTAATGCGCATAAATATTTTAACTAAAAAATTTTACATTACTTTTATTTTTTAAAAATTGATTTTTTTTTTCAAATGATGCTTTATTTAAATTAAAGAAAGAGTGTAAAAACGAATTGTTTGTAAAAGTAATGATACTAACAAAAGATATTGTATTAAATCAATAATAAAGTATATTAAAATAAATTATATTTCAATGTTCTTTTTTAGATTGAAAAGAAAAATAAAGTATAAAGTTAAGTTGTTGAGATGAAAAAGTGGAAAAGAGAGTGAACAAAAGGTTTGGAAATGATTTGATTGATATAAGAGAATAATATTTTTATATATTAATATAATTAAAAAAATGTATAAAATTTTATAGGTTAATTTTATTTTTATTTTATTTATTTATTTTATTATAGTATTAACAATAATAACAAAATTATGTGAAAGACATAATTTATTATCTCTTGTTTACCAGGTAGTTTCTATTTCTTTTTGTCTATTTTCTTTCCTTATTTAGATCCTCAATCTATGCACTTAATTTGTA
This sequence comes from Vigna umbellata, assembly GCF_029865625.1. NCBI lineage: Eukaryota > Viridiplantae > Streptophyta > Magnoliopsida > Fabales > Fabaceae > Vigna > Vigna umbellata. The sequence goes on from NC_142173.1 coordinate 37,708,446, forward strand.
ATTTTTTGTTTTTTTCTCTATCTTTCCGCGTTTATAAAGAAACACGCTGGAAATAATTTCAAATATTCCTTTTTGTGTTCATATGTTCTCGTTGAAATGTCGCCTTAGTACTGAAACGAGTAACAATAATGACTAGTTGACTTTTTTTTTCGGATGACCTGTGATTAAGTTTCTCTTTTAGATAATTTTCAATTTCATCTAGAATTTCATCTAGGAAGAGTATTCATAAGAATTATAATGTATCTCAATTACTTTTCCTTCTATTATAAATCGTTTAATAAAACCCTTACAAGGTCTAAAAAAAAATTATATTTTATTGTAAGTATTAACTGCTTTATGCTTAAAAAAAGTTTAATTTTTTCTTTTAATACTAATTGTTTTAAGCTTCTAAGAAAAATATATTTTATTCTTAAATTACTTTAGATTTCTCTTTGAATCGCCTCTGAATAAAATATAAAAAATAATTTTGCAGGAAATTTAAAAAATAAATTCGTAATTAAAAGGACTGTCGAGAAATTTTGTGGGAAAGATTATTTCTTTTAAAAAATAAATTAAGTATAAAAAAAATGCACCTTTTAGATTTTAAATTTGTATGTTACAAAATCCAGAAGGTTTATCTAATATCAACTCACATCATCTAATATCTTCATTTAAATAAGATTACTCTTAAAATTAATTACGACTTGATAATCTAATTCCATCTTCATTAAAATAATATAAATAAACTTGTTTAACGAAGAAAAATACTGTTAAATTATTAACTTATTTAGATACAAAATTATACTAACAGTGAGAAGTTTATGTGGTTTACTTCACGTTTAAATTTTATTTGTATAAAAGATAAGTTTATTTTATGTAATTTATTTTATTTATATTTTTCTTGATGCATGGGAAAATTAAAACTGCTTCAGAAAGCAGAAAATTAGTGCTTTTATAACTAAGACAGTCACACTTTATTCAAGAATGTTTTTTTTTTTGAAAACCAATTATTTTCATAAAACGAAATAAATTAAGAACGATATAATTACAGAATGATAATCACTATTTTTATATCTTAATATACTATAACAATAATAACTTTAATACAACTTTTTTTTTCATAACCAAACAATTAATTTAACTATATTAAATAAAATAAGTTGATTAATTTCAATCGATAAATATCTTTTGATTTTTTTTTTACTTGATTTCTGTTTTAATTATTATTTTACAATTTTTAGCAGTAAATGATAAATCTGTAATAATAGTAAATTTTAAATGACTTAATGAAATCAATTATATAACTTACTTGTTTTATTGATTTTTTAATTAACTTATTGTTTGATTGATTATTTTTAACATATAAAAAAATTCGAGCTAAATTATTTATTTAACTTATTATTGTTTACTTTTAATATATATATATATATATATATATATATATATATATATATATATATTGATTGATTGATAATGGCTTTATATGTTGTGTGAAAGAACTTGTTAATGATTGATGAAGATGATACAAATATGGAAGAAAAGAGAGGAAAAAAGGGAATGCTAACAGTGGAAAGTGGAAACAGTAATGGGAAAAAGATGATTTCTGATGAAAAAGAAGCTCTCACCCATGCAATGTTAGGAGTCATGTGAAAACAAAATACGTATCATCACAGAAAATTCAGTGATGCTTCCAACCACACACACAAACACACTCTCCAAGACTTCAAACTTTACATGCTTTTCTTTTTTCAGGTCATTTTCACCACTCTCATCCGTTCATTCATCTTCCTCATCTGCAAGGAAATTATTCCCAACAACACTATTTCCCATATCATTACCAATAATATATACTATAGTAACTTTTTTTATCATCTATATCATTTTATACAACACTAACTCATCAATGTAACCAGAACACAAATCTTCAATCCAAACAACCTCGATTTATGCTAATCAAATTTTATTATAATTACTCCTTCCTACGTAAGTGCTGCAGTTTTAACCTAAACTTTTGTCTGTAAACAAGAACTACAAGAAAAAATAATAATTATACTTTGTACCTCCAATCTGATATTTTTTTCTCCTGTCGTTGTTGAACAATAAAAGATGACGTTGAAGCCATGATTAGTTTCCCTTGACGACATGTGGAAAACGGGACCATAACCTTCGAGGACAAAAGCACTTACGCACGACATAACAACTGTGCATAGGTTTCGTTATCTGCACAGTACAAAGGAAGCTACGAAGAAGCATGTTCAAGACTAATATACCTTCCTATCAGTTTCCGTGCTTTTCTTGCATTACTTTTCTTATTATAATAATATTAATCCAACAATTATGTCTCATTCGTTCAAGTTCTTCTCTTTTTCCTCTTTGCTTATAAATACCACCACCAACTCTCCCCAATTCCTTCACAGAAAAACTAGTATCCACAACACTTTTTCTCCAAGTTTCTAGCACGGAAGAACGAAGAACAGCATGGGAATCTGCACATCTACTGAATACTCAGTCAAAGGCGGAAACCAGAGTTGGCAATCCATGGTGAACATAGTGAAAATAGATGGAAGGTTGGAGCAACTGAAGGAGCCAATTAAGGCATGGCATGTCTTGTCTGAGAACCCAAATTGCTACATCTGCTGCTCAGAAACCATGTATGTTGGATCACCAATGCTTCCTGTGTCTCCAACGGAAGACCTTCACTTGGGTCTCATATACTTCCTCGTACCACTTTCCAAATCCCGTGTTCCACTCTCTCTTCAGGACTTGGGGGCACTGGCCATCAAGGCTAATGCAGCTCTAGCTTCAACTGCAACACCTAACTACCCAATCTTGAAAGCTAATCCACAAAAGAAATTCCGTACGCATCCTACACTTTCAAACGTTTCTCTGGGGTATTCCCATTAGATTTTGGAAAGTGGGTTTGGAAATTGCATGTGTGATATCTTCACACGTGTTGTGAAATCTGAGGATTTATCTGCTGGATGTTGATGGTGAAGTCAAGAGACAAGCTAGATATGTTGCAGACTGGCAGTTTCGAAGTTCTGCAGAAAATTTCATGAAATACAACGAAGAATTACATATGATGGTTGAATTGAAAGTTAACATTTTCAAGGGAATTAAGATGACGAAGACCAGATTATCGATCAATTCCTACTCTGGAGAGTACTCATGTGAAATGGACGAGACTTCATAATTATAAGCCAGAAATGAAATCTGTATGCTAGAACCTATTCTGGCTAATAATCATTTTTTGTCAAATAGTTATCTAGACTTCAATTTTTTGACCTATTGGGTTGTCTATATGTCTGTACATCAGCTTCTTGAGATAATTGAATTTAAGTTGTTGTGCTTTAGCACTTTGCAATGATCATGGTTTTAATAAACTCGTTCGTGTCTGTTGTATTTATTTATGAAAGAAGACCATACATATAATATTCTAATTGATGAAAGAAATATTCATGTTCGATTTCCTCACTCAATATCATAAACAATAATCTTGTTATGTATGTTAGGTATGTATACATATATGACGTAAGTGATTCCGTCACATAGATTTAAAATTTGACGAACTGCATTCTATTCAAAGTAGATGTAGGGGTTGAAAAAGCAGCCAGCAGAAGAACTATGTTCCAAATTATGTGGACCTAGATGGTTATTAATTGGTAAAGTTCTTCAATTCAAGATATATTCATACAATTGGAATCAAGTTTCAGCCTCGGATTCTGGTTGAATATCCATACGAAATTGTATGATGATAAATATTATAAACAGATTCGAGTAGCATAAGAGACAGAAAGAAAAGCACAAACATGCATGGACAAATGGGTACACATCACATGCTTATATTCTCAAATGCTTCCCCTGCTGTTCAGACTTGAGAGTCTGTGCATGTATGTCTGTATGTACATTACTTCAGTGGATCCCACTGAAGGTTTTCAGAACATTGTTTGTTTTCTCTGAATGAATGAGATGAAAGAGAGGACTTTCTTTTCTATCTGGGAACTTGTTATATTGGATGCACATGCACCTCCTCATGAACTAGGGTTTTTATTTAATTTTTTCAGGTGTGTTGCTTCATACATATCTCACTTAATTGAGATCACATTATTCTGTAGAGATGCTTTAATACACTTTTTTTTATTAAAAAAAAGTTGGTTAAATGTTTTATTATTTAGTCTCCATGACATTAATTACCTAAATACTGTTTATATTTTGGTACTTTTAGGTCTTATGATTTGATTTTGTTGTGAGTTTCCTTAAAAAACACTTTTTTTCATTGTTTATATACACTTCTACGTAATGTGATATAATATTATGATGATGTAACATTTTATTTGTCCAGTCCTTTTTCACATATCAACTTCAATCATAAAGACTTAAAATAAACAAAAATAATAAACATTAAAATTAAAATTGCTTAATTAGAAGATTTAAAAGACATTAATTTCTACATTTTTTTCGATAAATGATGTATCTTTCGTTACACATGGGTTCTATTTCAAGAATAAAGAAGAAGGATACATAGAGATAATGTTTCTACAAAATTTTTAACATGTGGGACACCCATACATGTGCTTGGTTAATAAAAAACAATGAGAGAAAGAAATGAAAAATGAAAGTTATTTAATTAAAGAGAAACTTGCTTGTTATGGTTACTGTTCCTCTGTTTTGGGTTGGAAAAAGATGTCAAGAAACATCATGATCAACTCCCACTGAAGTTCCATTGCTAAACTACTATCCCTTCATCAGGGAAGACACAACAAATAAATGTAACAAAGCCACAAATAGCTATAATTCATTCAGACAACTTCAATTTCAGAACTGTTACATTAATGTTACACACTTACTTTCCTACCTAGCAACTTCTAAATAGCGACATTGCATTCACACAAAAGAAAAGCACCAACACTCAGCACTTTTATTATCACAAACAGTCATCAAGTTTATTCAGTTTCAGAGGGATGGAATGAAAAGCTTCAGGTGTGGAATTGTTTGTCTAAGAGGAGGGTGGTTTCATTTCAGATTTAATGGCATCCACCAGCTGATCATAAGCTTCTGCCCATGCATTCTTCATCTCTGGTGACCACATTTCAGGTACAGCTTCTTTTATGGTCTCCAAAAGTGCAAACTTTGTCACCTTAACAAAACCAGAGAGAATATATAATCAACTGCATACATTACTCTTCTACAAAAGTATTATCCACATATAGACTTACTTCAATGTTCAATTAGTCAACCATACTTATATTGAAAGTTGATTATATTATATACCTCAAAATGCTCGTTTGCAACGCCAGTTCTAAAATGGGTAGCACCTAATTTTTTCAAGGTGGATTCTCTGACAGTGACTTTCCCAGCTTTCCGCAGTTGAACTGCTGAATCACAGGTCTACAATAACAAGAACAAAGTGAAGTGGTACCAAGAAACATGGCATCTATAATACATTAATAGTTTAATTAATAATTAACTGGAGATTTGGTTCAGTGCTAATTTAATTTCAGCTTACCATTACAAAGACAGACGTTGCATGGGGCTTGAGCTTGGGGTTTTGCTCCAAAGGAACGGTTGAATCTCTCAAGAATGAGAACAATTTCTGAGCTGATGGAGCAATCTCAAATATTCTACCAAGTTTGAAGCCATATCAGTTGAATAATGATTTGAGAAAGAGATAAAGTTAAAACGTAAGCAAGAGTGTTTGAAAAAATGGAAGAAGCTTTACTTCAAGAAAAACTTGAGACCCAACTCCCCAGAATTCTTCTTCATCGCGTTCCATGATTTCACCACCAGAGCTTCTTGCTCTTCCGTGAAACATTTTCCCATGGAGTTCATGTTGTGTGGTATGCTAAGGTATTTGTTTAGGATTGTGATTGCAGTGGAAGTTGTTGATGTTGTGGCTTCCTTTGGTAAAGCTTTTATAGTGGGATTCATTGAAACGAAGTTGGCCTTTCACTGCATCGTGGAGTCATTCCCACTGCATGTTTGCTTAGTCCATTTGCTTTCCAGAATAGTAAAAAATATATCCAAAACAACATATTTTTTGGATTATATGTGGATAGATTTGGTTGATGCCAACTTTTGTGGTGTATCTGAAGGTATGTACGGTTGCAAAGTGGCATACTAGGAGCACAAAAACCAGGGGCTGCTTCATGGTTTTGATCGGTCAACATGATCGTGTAGTTGAGTTTGAACTTGAATTGATTTGTCTGAACATGCCCTACGTAAGCCATGATGAGATCAAATCAAATTATTCTATGCTTATATGCTTCATTATTTTTTTATCTCTTTCCTCTTATGATCATATTATAATAACTGCTTATAACTTTCATGTTTTCTTTTAAGAACTACACCAAAAGATGAAGAGTACAACCTCAACTACGGTTTTTTTTTCTTCTGCAATTATGGCGGCGCATTCTGGTTGATTAGTTTATTCTCGTGAGACCAGACACCACACAACTGATATAATTCAGTTCTTTTATGTAATTTTGTATTTACGATACACATCTGATTGAACAAACTGATTTATTAGCTCAAATTTTATAAATTAGAAATTTATCAACTTGTTTATTATTCAGTTTGTAAAATTGATTTTGAATAAAATTATTGTAGCAAACATTTTTGAAGTAAAGTAATCTTTGTTTAAAATTTTCATCAATAATGGTTGTTAACTCTACAAACGCAGGTATCACGAAAATGCTTTATGTTGATTTAAATAGGTAAATAAATAATATAGCTTTTTATGTGTATCAGTAGAAACTTCTGTTTTTAAGATTTCTGCTTCAAATAGAGCAAAATACAAGATTAACGCAAAATATTAAAACTCAATATAACATTTTCTCTATACAAAAACTAGTTAAGTCATTTTAACTCAAAAGTTGATTTTAGATTAATCAATTTCTTAATTCTAACAAAACATGGTTGGAAATCAAAGTGTAAGTCTTATATTAAATAAAAATAAGAAAGTAGAACAATCACTAAAAATAAAAAATTCTTTAATCATTATTTTAAAGTTTTGGGCAGAGGATA
>NC_142173.1:37715547-37809497 GCF_029865625.1 Vigna umbellata
ACAAACTCCACAAGGGACTTCACCACAAACTTCACCAAAGACACACCACCTTTTTTATAAAAGGTTAACATTTTTAAGTAAGTTTATACTAATTTTTTGTTTATTATGTACTCAAAAATTTTATATTCTTTAATTAGTTTTTTATCATTTAATTCTTTCGTTCACTCAATCTGATTATTATTTTATCTTATATTTTACTTACTTGTCTTCCTATGTTAAAAGATGTGAAGTTTAATATTAATATTAAAGGATATTATTATTAATGTAAAATAATAAGTTATTTTAAGATTTTATATTAAAAAATGTTTGATTTACAAGGTACTAATATTGTCTTTTATATCAACGGTGGTTACAATAACAATTTTTTTTATTGTGGTAGATAATGCGGACAAAAAATTTAATAATTTTACTATCTGGCATGTTTTAAATTAAAATAATAAAAATTTTATTATTTTACACTAAGACAATATCGTTATGTATTAACAATAAAATATATAATTTCTTAATATGTAAAAATAAATAAATATGATATAGACAAAATAACAATTACATAACACTTAACTAAAAATAATTAAACGACAAAACTTAATTAAAAATTATACAAAATTTAAATACTTAATATACTAAATATATTTAATGAAGACTTAATTAAAATTAAAATTTTACAACCGACTTCATACTTAATTAAGCATATTATTATTATCTTAGTATTTAGCTTAACTTTTTAATACTATTTTGATATTTAAAATTACTTTTAAATTTTTAAGTAAGCCATATTATTAGTAAATATATAATTATTTTCCCATTTCTTATATTTTTTTGTTAGAAATTTTCACTTTAGTTTTTCACACTTTCATCTCAATATTGTTTTTATTTACCATAAAATTTTTGAAATTAATATATTTGGTTGTTAAAATTTAAAAGAGTTATATTATATGATAGAGTTGTATATTGTGTGTAATTAATTACAAATATATACCAATGATTAAAGTTAAGATAGTACTTGTACTATGTATACGTTTATGCCAACTAATTTCTGATGGGGCATGGTCGTTCCCTACAGAAAACTATTAAAAGTAGTTAAAAGCTAATTAATGTGATAATAATCATTAATGGATGATTAACACGTATGTTAACGGTCAATAATAATTAATTAATAGGTTTGATTATTATAAATTCTATTGAACATAATTCAATTTGTTAAGACTTTTTTTTGTGAAGCATATCTGACTTCAGGGTTAGAGTGTTTTCTGTAGGTCAAACACATATCGATTTGAAGAGAACTTTTAAAGAGACGCAAACGATCGATATTAGGAGAAGACCTGAATAGGACGATCGTCCGTCCGTCGATCAAACTGTAATAATACCATTATTGTAAAATTTTGAATCAATTTTTATATACAAATAAGCACATCAACTTATATTTAGTTTTTATAGTCAAATTTTTTAAGTTTTTATGATATTTAAATATACATACACTATTGAAATTTGTTTCCTAGTATTAATAAATGATTTAATTTTGTCTCTGATCCAAGTTGTTCCTTTATGTCCAAATTAACTTCAAAGAATTATTTTAATTAGAATTGGTTAATAATTTGAGGCAATCACTTTTTCTAGTGGTATTGAAGTAATCATGACATTGCAAAGTCAATTTAGAGTGAAGATATAAAATTACAATAAATTTGAAAAATTAAGGCTCGCATTAACCCATTTATTAATTGAAAGACAAAAGAAAAACAAATAATAACACAAAAAGAAATTAAATCTAAATATTGCAAAACTAAAAATAAATATAAAACATATAAAATGCAGAAAAAATGTGAAATTGTGATGTTTTTGTTAATAATTTATATATAAATATAATGTAAAAAATTAAGTGAAAATTTAAAAGTATTTTTAGACATAAAAATAAAAATAAATAATTAAAAGGAAAATTATCGATATTATGATTTTATCAGATCTTAAAAACAGTAAAAGAACATCAATTATCAATCGAGTTGAAGTGAGTGTGTACAGTATCAGCTACCACCTAAAAAGAATATATCCACAGAAATAAATGGTAACTTTAACGTATCTAATTTAATTGTAAGATCAAATTCACATTTTTCAATTTGTAGATATTTTACAATTTTTCTGCTTTTTAGACTTGAAATTAATTAACCGCGTTTTGCATTTTTAAGGCATCTAGTTCACTTTTTTCCCTGACCGCTAATCTCGCTCCAAATCAAGGCAAAGCTCACCGACACAACATTCTCACCCTCACCTAAATCCATAACGTGGCTCTTCTTCATTGGCCACACTTCACCACAATTAATCACAGCCCTTGATATTTACCTCTACCAACCAATAACACCAAGCCCACACCGTAAATCCACGTCACCATCCCCAAACTATCTCCCACCGCGAAAAGCACAATAGAAGCGCTTTCCGCTACCGGTCTCCTTTTCCCTTTCCGCTTTCCCCGTTACTCTTCTAGTAGTGTGGACCCGACATCCCTTTTCGACCCGGTTCGTTACTCGGCCCCGCGACACCATCATCACGCACCCTTCCTCCTTCATCCTCGGTATTGCAATAAATCACACAAATGGGTAACCAAAAAAGCTCAAAGCTCGAACCTTTATGTGGCTTTAGTTATCGATGCTTCTCTGAAACCCGCGTTTGCTTTGAGCTTTGTGCCAATGACCGACACTCGGAAACTTGCCGCAGCCGGCTTCCCGGCAACTTCGAGGGTGAAACCCGAGCCTGGTGTTGTACCCGGGTCAGGTCAGAACCCGGGGATTATAAGGTTTGGTTTGAGAGCTGAAATTGATACTTCGCCGCCGTTTGCGTCTGTCAAGGAAGCGGTGACCCGTTTTGAAGGAACCGGGCCTTGGACACGCTTTTACAAATTTGGAGAGGCTCGTGTAAATTTTTTGTTTCTGTTTTGGATTTTATTTTGAATAATGAACGTGTTTCGCTATCAGTTTTCATTTTTGTTGGTGCATGTTGAAAATGTTGCCGGTGCTGGCCTACGTTCTGCTTTATGGTGTTATTCTTTATTTACCATTTACTATAATTATTGGTGGCATTATGTTCTAGTATAGGGCAGTTCTTGAATTAGAATTATTCCTGTGGTGATTTACTCTCTGATGATGAAGTTTGTCGTTAACAGAACAGTGTTGAAGACTTTGACATAAAGAGAGTGGAGGAAGAAGCAGCAAAGTTAGAAAAGGATTTGATAGTGAAAGAGCTCGAAACACTTGATGTGCTTGAAGAACTGGGAGCTACCAAAGCAATTTTGGAGGAATTGAAGCTGCAGCTACAATCAGAAGCATTGAATTGTTTAGCAACTCGAGGTGAGAATTCATGTGAACAAGCTGGAGCTGCTACTAGAAATTGTGAGAATGGTATCAACAATGAAGAGCAGACATTGCAAAGTTCGAGTCAGTGTGCACCTTTACCTGATCTGTTCTTAGTGGAGTTAAGACAAGCTAAAGTAAGTCTTGGTAAAACTATTAATGATCTTGTAGTGATACAATCCTCTGTTGAAGATTTAAATAAGAAAATGAAGAAGGAAAGGCTTTTTGTTGAGAGGGCACGAGAGAAGCTGGCATCGAAGTTTGCAGCTGTCTCTACTCAAGAAGTAACCAAAACAGAAGCAGGGTTTAATCCTCCTGAAGCTACTGTAGGAACAGGTTGCACGTGTCACCATCCCCTTAATGGTGGGAGGAGCTTTGGATTTGATACTGGACAGTGCAATCGAATGAATGAAACAAGAAGCTCTGAAGTTTTAAGGCCCTTGCCTGAGTTTGGTGAGAATGGATTTAGTATTAAGACTGCTGAGATGAGGTGGTTTGCAGCTAAAAAGATGGAAGAAGCTGCAATGGCGGCAGAAGCCGTTGCTCTTGCTGAAATTGAGGCTCTTTGTTGCCATGAGATATCATCTGAATTTTCTTTTCCAGAACATCAGAAAGTGACTTTTGCCTTAGGGGAGTGCTCTCCTCTAAATCCCGTAGTTCAGTTTCCTCAAGAGTCAACCTTGGAGAAGGAAACAGATTCCGAGTTCCAAATTGACAAAATAGGCATTTCTAAACTGGGTATTTTGAAAAAGTTTGAGGAAGCAACAGAGGAAGTTCTACGCAGCAAACAAGTCTTGACTGAGGTATTGAATAGTGTTGAAAGTGCAAACATAAAGCAGCTTGCTGCTGAAGAGGCTCTTCGGAGATGGATTCCTGAGAATGATCTAAAAGGGCAGACATTGACTAAGAGCAGCATGTTCAATCAAGCTGGAATTTGTCAAGATTCTCCTCTACCAGATGTAATCCGATCAATTACAACTAACAATGATCCGAAGCATGCCTTAAGGTCTTCAGTTTCAATGAGAGATGTACTTAGCAAAAAGCCAGTTCTTGAAGATTGTACTACAACAAAGGATATGCAAGAGCATTCTGGACAGACAGTAGCCTTGAGTCAAATGCTTCGAGCATTGAAGGAGGATCAAACTCTGCCGACAATACCCGAGAAAGATGTGAAGAGTAATCAAAAGCAAAAGCAGTTCATAGCATCTAGGAAAAAGTTCAGTTTCATCCAAATATCACTCCCCTTGGGAAAGCGAAGTAAGAAGAAGACATGAATCCTGAGGCCTATGCATGGATCAATATCCACAAATCGCATCAGTATTTTGCCATTCTTTCTTTATTCATATGTTACGTCTGCTTTTTATAAGTCATAGAATTTGTGACTCTTTTGTATAACTTTGTAAAGTCCTCACTTAGCGGCATAAGGCTATATTTGTTGTTGTTGTTGTTTGATTTTGTAAACTATGTTTTTGTTGTGTGATTGTCTTACTTTATACAACTTGCTCAGTTTTAACAGGGCTAGTGGATTTTACTTATGTTTATTGTTAAGATTGAATCGTTGATGATAATGACAGACTGAGATGTCGATTGACCAATACGCAGTTAATTAGTAGTGGAAGATAAGTATCAAATATGGAATACCGTTCATCAAATGTTAGGTGAATAACTCAAACGCATCTATAACAGACTATAACAATGATTACTTAGATGCATGATTTTACTACTCCATTTTCCAGATTTTGCTTCATTTTAATTGTTGAAAACAAATGTTCTGTGATTTATTAGATTTTGGATATATGTAAATCATAAAGCATAATTGCCACAGAAAAAAGTTTTTGTTTATATATTCAATAACACCAATTTCGAAAGATTTCATGTAAAGCATTTGTAAATGGGCAATTGTGTAGAGTATCACAGGTGGGATAAGTTGATTTAACTAATTTTTCTTTTACCTCTTTTTGTTTCTTTCACCTATGATGTTTAACTAAATTTTACTCACTTGGTTATACTAACAAGGTGAATGTACAATCATGAAAAACTTCCAAGACTACTTTTTCTACAGTCAAAAGTGCCTCTTTGGCTAAATTTTTGTACACAAAATTACGTACAAAAGTAGTGTTCATCACTTCCACTTGGGTGTGCAGAAAATTTGTTATGAATTAGTTACTTGTTGATAGTTGTTAGTACTTAAATAAATAAGAGTACTGTCACCATTTTATGTATCTTTTTATCATTCTGATCAGTATGTACGATAAGAAACTTTGTTGTTCTTTTTACCGTTTCTTGAGCTTTATTATGTGTGAACTCATAAATTTTATAAGAAATAATTTCATACTATCTAACAGTGATAACGACGTTATCACACTACTTTGTCGTTTATATCATACAAATTTAAGTATGATTACTTGAATTTGTTTAGGGAAAACTGACTGAAAAATAAAGTTAATGACACAAACTGTCGCCAAACTATTGCCTTAATGATATATATTATTTAGGAGGAAACTATAATTTAACATTCAAAGTTTCTTTTGGTACATGCTTCCCGATGATAAAATTGTGATAATTTGGTACATAAAGGCATCAAATCAAGAACTTTATCATAATCAGTCATCTCAAATGCCTATATCTGAAGATAGTTTCACTTCAACTCAGATAGATATATCTTTGCCAAAGAGATTGCTGATTCCCTTGCCAGGATCACTTTGTTTCACAATGGATTCTCCAACCAATATCTGTGAAAAAAATGGTGAAACAATGAGTTTGATACCATAAGGGTATTACTGTAGCTGGGGTGAGTAATAAAACACCTGTTGATGTTGGTTCACAATGAAGTGTAGAAAATTTTACTAAATATAATCAACAAGAAACAAATGTTTAATCCAGATTGTTTACTAAGTTTTTTGTACTGTCATTCTGCTGAGCCTTCAAAATACATAAGGACAACACCATAAACGCCGCAAAGAATTTAAATTCATGTTTAAGAATGAGAACGCATGCTTTAATGAAATTCAATTTCAATTACAATTTGCTAGGTGTTTTATTGATAAGATATGACATTGTCAATACTTACAGCTCTGACCCCTGCTTCTTGAACATAGGCAATGTCCTCAGGGGTGAATAGACCAGATTCTCCAACCATCTGAACAAACCATATGATCATCAGCATCATTTTAATATACCAAAAACAACGTTTCTTTTAAATATTCCCTCAGTTCCTATATAATATTCCTTTAAGATTCTTTCACTCAAGGAAAACATTTAATTTATTATTTTCAAGACAGTTTTAAATAAGTCATTATTATACCCTTTTCAGTTTCCTCTCCAACCAAATTTTAATGCAAAATAAAGTTGGAAATAATATAAATGAAAAAAAAAATGAAACCAATTCTTTTTCAAAACGAGAATATTATATAGGAAAACAGGGAGTAACTCTAAACAAAGGCAAGGAAAGGAAAGGCCATGTACAATTATGTCTCTCTCACGGATTATTTTGCCTCGCTCTCCTTCAAGAAGCTTCTTTGTGATGCTAATATCCAACTCAAATGTTTCTGCAATCACAAAAAGAGATTGGAACAGAAAGATAAAATCAAAATACAAAATCACTAATATTTTCAAACATGTATTTGTGCTTGAGAAAGAAAAAAAAAACTTAGTTCCACTTTTATTTCCTTTACTTTGGATTTTGGTCCCTTTAAATTTTTTTGTCTAGTTAAGTCCTTCCATTTATGTTTTCTACCTAAAATCCTTAATTTCTCATTTTCTACTTGAGACCTTCGCAATGTAAATTAACTAAATTGTTTAAAACCTTTTCCTACTCAAAACTAACCGAACAAAACACTAAATTTCACCAAAATAAAATAATAATCTCAAATATTTCTCTCTTCAAATCCTAATTTCACACCCTACAAAATCCTTAAAGCCCCTAAACTTTTGTAATTCTAATTTGTAAAATGATTGTACTTCCTGAATCTGTCATAAACCCTCAAATATTTAGAAGGAAGAGAAAGATAATTTGAAGATTTCAGATATAACAAAATAGAAGGAGGGGCCAAATTTTTGCATGATTAAAAAAATAGGAACTTAATTGGCTTAAAAAACTTGGGTGACGAAAAGTGTTGCTAGGTGAAGTAATAGCAGAAAGTATGCAGATAAAAGTAATTGCAGTGCTTCAAAGTTTTAAGAGTTCTAAAAGTTTGTAGTAAGAAGGTTTAGATAGGACTTAAGTGATCATGTATCCATGTAGAAGGATAAGAAAGACAAAGAACATTAATGTAGAAAACTTGAAAAATCATACAGAAAATGAAAGCAAAATTAGAAATAAAAGGCACATCCAAATGGAGAGGTATCGGAAAACAAGCTGATCAAACACCAAAAGGATTTTACTGACTGTAAATTAAAAGATAAATTGCATAATATAATTACAACTACATTCCATTTAGGGTACAAGCTCGAGAAAAGCCAGATAACATTTCATCAAAAAGAAAAAAATGCAAGGGGTGGAGAGTAAAGGATAAGACATACCAAGATTACGGTTGTTAATGCCAATAAGCTCAATACCCTCTATTGCAAGAACACGATCAAATTCCTTCTCATCGTGGACCTGCCAAAACAGCATAAAATGTGAAAAAATCTTTCTGTCCATCAGGTATTGCGATCACGGAATCAGTCATGACAATCCATAAGTTTTGATTGAAGCTACGTTGGAAATTTCTGGTTCCAACAAAGGCATAGTCAATCTATAGATTCTATATTTGTAAATCTATCAAAATTTATTTCTTGCTTTCAAGTACAGAATCATTATGCGAAAGGGGTTCTGTGTTTATATTGTAAGTAGTCAGCTCCCTATTTTTATAATTATAACAACTACGCTATTCAAAATTATAAATGACCTGCTTTAGAACCAAGTTTACACAAAAAATGGGTACATTCATACTAAACATAAGATATCAGAATGCTTAAAAAAATTTAATGCTGCAGTTGAACAGATTTAGGAAACAAATAAAAAGTGCCAACTTTACCTCAACAAGTGCAGTCAGTCCAAGTATCTTGCATATTTTAATCATGTATTTGATGTCAAGATCAGGCAAAACAGCAGCAATTAAAAGGACAGCATCTGCACCTTTAGTTCGAGCATAATACAGTTGCCATGCATCTACAATGAATTCTTTGCACAACAAAGGGCACTGCATATTTTGTCTAGAGTCATCAACGTGGTCTATAAAAGGCATTAGATGGTAGAATATATACAATATCAGATACTTTACAAATCACAAAACAAACCTTTACTCCAGCCTTTCTTATTGCCTCAAGATTTTCAAAGCTTCCCTGGACCAATATTAAGTTAGAGTGAGTTATCATTGTGCTGTAGAATCTCCCAGTACTCAAGCAACCAAATATTATCAAGCAGTACACACATAACAACCAATTCCACGTTGGTTGGTTTACCTTAAAATACTTTTCATCCGTCAAAACACTTAGGCATGCTGCTCCACCCTTCTCATAAGACTTAGCAATTTCAACCTGACACAGAAACAGCTCAAACAATTGAATATACCATAAAGAGAGAAAAAGAAAAAGAAAAACCAACAAAATTATTGGATAAGTTGTTTGAAGGGTCATGATATATTCAGAGATACAAAAAACACCAAGACCAAGATATTCAACTTAGTGATAAAACATAACATCTTCCTGATACATTAAAATCACAGCAGGTCCTTGTTTTGTGAGGACAAAGTTTAACAACTATAATGGGATTGACTTTATAAATGCAATAATAGTAAAAGCAAAATCCGGGAGACAAAGATTTTAGAAGAAATTTATTTTGATGAGCATGAATATCAAACGGGTAAACAGAAAATTACTCAAGGAAGCAAAAGGTTTAAGATGCAAAGGAGAAGAAATTGATACGTAGACCTGTCTTGGATCAAATATGTATTCTGTAACAAGAAGATTCATGGAAGCCAAATAAAAAAAAAATGAACGGACTAGCTTTAACCAACAACACGAAATGGGTGTCAGCAAGTTCAGGCCAGCTAAAACATTTCCCAAAAAAAACCAGGAACAACTTCATAAAGGTTACAGTTGTAGAGAGAAAACAATTCGATCTGTAAAAATCATAAAGGAAGGCAAGGAAACCTTACAGGATCAAAGTTTTCTCTCAAAATACCCCTACTTGGTGATGCCTTCTTCACTTCAGCAATCAACCCCGGCAGTCCAGTTCGTTCATTCGCTGCCCTTAGAGCACCAATAAAATCCCTAACAGGAGGTGCATTTTCGAGAGCTTTCTTCAGCACACTGAGGGGCTTTCTTTCTTTAAGCTGAGAATCACAGTCACCAGTAATACATTCAATCCATTTGTTAAAAAATAACTTATATTAAGAACAATAGAGCACAAAACAATTCAATCATAATACTTGTGAGACTTCTTTGTCCTTGTTCCACACAATCTCTTCCAAAATGTTCCGAGGTGTATTGCCCTCATTCTGCAACCTGAATTGAAAGGGTCCTACATAATGCGAGGGGGTCCAGATGGTGGCCTTCTCCTTATTCTTATGCCCTGGCTAGATGCAACCTCATTTTCCAACATTCCTACCTCCCACTCCTTAATCTTGAGAGCCTCTGTCACGGATTCACCAGATGAGGATACTGCAGCAGAACCATCAGTAGACTCCACCTAATAAAAACACCACAAATCAGTAAGAATTACTCATAACATAAACGTCAGCATTTCTACACCCCAATTGAACCCAAATTCTACTTTCCTGACCCACATACGCACCACCTAATCAAAACATAATCCAAAACTCACATGGCAAATAATAAGAGTTCCTCAGAACATAAAATTCTGCATTCACTCCAAATGAACAAAAACCATACTTCCCTAACCCACACAGCTCATTGGACTCCACCCAACCAAAACACCACATAAGCCAAACCCCACATGGCAAATCAACAAGAGTTCCCTGTAAATAAATTCGGCATTCATTCTTAAATGAATCCCTATCATGTATTCCATTCTCAGTGAGCCCAAACTCCCAAAACAAAAATAGACAGAGACCCAGACTAATCCATGAGGAGACACCCCAAAATGTTGCGAAAAGATAAAAAATTTGCCAAAAAAAAACTCACCTGGGCCCGAACTGAAAATGTTGAAAAGGAGTTTCTTTTATAAAAATTGAGTTGGGTCTGAAGATCCCAGGTTTTGGGTCTTGAAGAGAGGAATGGGGTG
Source organism: Vigna umbellata (assembly GCF_029865625.1). Lineage (NCBI taxonomy): Eukaryota > Viridiplantae > Streptophyta > Magnoliopsida > Fabales > Fabaceae > Vigna > Vigna umbellata. Next base: position 37,726,114 of record NC_142173.1, read on the forward strand.
GCCTGAAAGGGAGCCTTGAGAGAAGCCAAACCTTCCATTGAAGGAGGTAACGCTGGAAAGAATGAGGGAGTGATAAAAGGAAGACGAGAATCAAAATGAAAGAGTTGTTGAAGGGAGCACACCGTCTATCTATGTTATATTGATTTGACGGAGAAGACTGTTTTCGCGTTCAACACGTGCGCGTAAATTCAGTTCCGATGGCACACCCTGTTCATGCTTTTTCTGAGCCAAACAGAGCACACACCAGTTGGGATTGGATTGACAAATTGAGACCTAAAAATGGCATAAAATTACCCAATTAATTGCAATGCAATGCAAGAATTATAACCTATTATTAATTTATCATATTGATTTATCATCAATACAAATTTAAATTTAATAGATGTGCCATAAAAAAATTAAATTTACAAAAGCAATTAGAAAAAGAAAACACAATAAGTAAAAATTTACATAATATTCATACTTCTTTAAGAGATTATTCATTTTTGAAAGTGAGAAGATTAGGAAATAAAATGATTCATTTATTGTTGGTTTTTCTTATTGTGTATTCTTCTGTATACGTGGGGAAAAGGATTCCACTTTTATTAAGTGAGGAATACAATTGTTAATTTGAAAAATAGGTGAGGAACTATTCTAGACTTTCGAGTTTAAATTATTCATGAATGCAATGAATACATTAAATTAAATATTTATTGATTTTATTTTAATATAATTAACGATTAACGATTTCAATTTCACCGAATTAAAATTATTTTAAAATGTGTTATGACCTCAATTTTATTGAAAAAATATGGTGAGAGTTAATCATTATATCTAAATTATTATTCTCTTTAGAGTTAGGATACTGAGAATGTCTCAATTACAATTACAATATAATGGATATTGGTCTTTGACCAAATTCATAATTCATTAAATGATTTGAGGTTTTATTAATGATAACCTTTTAAGAAATGAAGGTACAAGATATGGTTGAATTTTTTTTCAATATTAATTTAATCAAAATTTTGTTGATCTTTTCAATATAAGTAGTTCTTCATCAACTAATCCTAATTACTTATCTGAATCCTAGTGCAAGTTTAGTTTCTAGAAATACGGTAAAGAGTGATGTTGTTATGCATGTGTGTTGTTATACACACATTTTAAGCTTGACTATGTAAGAAGGATTGAAAGTTGTTGGTGATGTTTTTGATCATATTACGGAGAGCATAAAATATGTTAATAAGTAGAATGATGAAATTTAAACAATGTTTTAAAAAAATAGCAAACATTGATGAGTAAAATATTGGTTTAATACCCAATGTTGTCCCCACTTTGGTTCGGAAATCTCAATTTAGTCCCTTTTTATAAAACTTATTATAATGTATCCTTACTTGTAATTATGTGAGTCTATTTAGTCCCTTTCGTTAAATAGAGGCAAACGGAGTTAATGGGCTGATGATGTGGCAGTAGTCACTGATTAGGTGTCAACACGTAATTGAGATTGTGCTTACGTGGTGTTAGGGCACATGATTTTAAAGTTAGGGCACCTAATTGGAAATTGGGGGATAAATTGATTTGGGGAGCTGGAGGTGGAGTTCTTTAGGTGCATTGAATAGAAAGAAAGTTAGGGCAACTGGAGTTGGAGTTCTTCACGTACATTGCGAACACGGAGCAGTTGTGGGTGTTGTTGTTCATCATCTTGTCATTCGTGTTGTTCTTCTTTACGGGTTGTGCTTAAGTCAGTGGTTGGTGGTGGTTCGCGGTTGACGACTTCTTCTTCGTTCTCAGTGGTTGTCTCGCTTTGGGGTTGGCAATGTCTTCGAATCACGGTTGTTCATCTTGCTCATGGGGGAGCTCTCGTGGTGGTTCATCCAGAGGATTGGTTGGAAGCCAAATATGCCATTGTGGGGAGGCTGCTGTGTTGAGAGTGGCAAAAACAGTTAAGAACGAGGGGAAACAATTCTGGGGCTGCCCTAACTACAAGGTTTGTAGTTTAATGTTTGTGATAAATTATTTTTAGTTATTAATGAAAATTTTGTGATTGGATACTTTGAACAGCGGACAAGAAATGAAGAACTTCAAGGATGCAATTTCTTTAAATGGCTTAATGAAGATTACGTAGATGATGCTGCTAGTACTAAGGGAAGGCAAAGGAGGAAGATTAATAGCCTGGAGAAATGTGTTAGGGAATGTCAGAAAAGGGAGAAGATGTTAATAACAATGATATGTTTTCTGGGATTCATTAACATTATTGTTCTATGTATTTTGTTTAAAAGTCCATGATGTGTTCTATTAGATAGTTTATGTGAAGAGCACTTTGGGCAAATTGTAATATGATGTTATGAAATGAATGTGAAATTTGAATTCAAGCATCTGAAATTATGGTTTGAATTTACATTTTGTTTGATAGATACAACATAAAATGAGGAAGTGGTGTGTAACTGGCAATAAAATGAGGAGTGATATGTGCATTGTTTTAATCAAAAAAGAGTTCTGTAATCCAAAAAGAGAGTTCTGTATAAGAAGGGACTTTCAGTGATTGGAAGAAGTATATGTGCATTGTTTTAATCCAAAAAAATAGTTCTGTAACAAAAGCTGTGATCAAACACCAAAACAGAAGCTGTGATCAAAATATAATGAGAAATTGGAATTGTTAAATGCACATAGAAACAAAATCTGTCATTGAAATTGATATGCCAAAGGTCCAAACACCATTCATAATTACATCATAAAGAAAACAAAATCTGTCATTGGAATTACGAAGTGGACTTGAAATGCACGTCTGACAGTTAACAAAATACATGTCTTTGATTACAAAATAGCCATCACTTAAGCTAAACATACTTAACCTAAACATACTGTCAGTCCTAAATCACTTTTAAACTTGTGTTGTAGATGGCTGAGTTTGTTCCAAAACGCATTGAGTAAGCTGACTTGGTCCAGTAATTGGCTGACTTTGTTCAGCTTGGGTTTCAGCTTGCTCAGTTGATTGATATTGAGTTCGGTTTGCTGGAGGAGCTTGTGGACAACTATTTCTTTTATGACCAAGCTGTCTACATATGGAACATCTCTTACGAGTTCCATTTTGCTTGAGTTGTGTCTAATCCTTCTTTAGCTCCCAAGCCTCTAGCCTTCTCTTCTTTTTTGGTCTACCAGGCAACACACTTTTACTTGGAGGCAAAACATCAGGCTGAGAAGTCTTTTCCCATAGCTGAGGACCATTGACAGGGTAGATGATTGGAATGTATGTTTCTTGGTAGGTTGACTTTGTAAACCAATGTGGGACGTAGTCTTCTCCATTGATGTTGATAAATGTCATGGCAGCTAGTGCATGACAGCATGGGATAGCTGTTAAAGTCCACTTTCTGCAACTGCATTCCAGTTTATCTATGTCAACCACATACTTGTCACTCATCATTGAAATGTGTCTGACCTCAAAAAATTTTTGTCCTGACCAACTGCAAATTTTTAAAACACAAATCACTGTTTAAAGTACAAAATTGAATACATAAAGAAGTCAAATGGTAATGTAGTGATGTCAACATACCTAGGGATCCAGTATTTAGTCAAGTGCAAATCCTTGTCAAATCTTTTCTTAATCTTTGGACAAATAGTACCTTCATATGTACTTATTTTGTTTCTATTTGTTGCCCATCTCTTCATGAGGTACAGACGAATGTCTTCCATCATTGTGATGATAGGCTTACCTCTTGCATGTAATATTACACTATTAAATTCTTCGGACATATTATTCACTAAGGTGTCACAAACAGCATTACTTGTAAACCTTGACCGTGACCAAAATCTACTTACACAAATAACAAGTGCAAAATATCAGCTATGAAAACAAAGAACAATTAATAGGAACAATGGCATGTGGATTGACATACCTTGGTGGAATGACTAATAAGTATTTAAAGGCGTCTGGATTCACCTCTTTAACTTCTCTCATCACTGCTTCCCATGTTTGAGGGTGTGTTGATGCTGCTGCCTTCCATAGTAGACGTTTTAGAATCTGGCCAGGAAACCTCTTCCTGAAATTAGCATAGATGTGCCGAACACAAAACCTTTGCTCCACACCAGGGAGAAGTTCTTGTAATGCTGGTAAAAGTTCCTATTGACATGAAGGTATACAAGTTAAAATAAAAGACATGAAGGCTTAAAAGATAAAAAAAAATTGCAATAGTAAGTTACTCACTTTTTGTTGATCTGACATAAATGTGATGGTTGAAGAAATCTCCACACCACCAAGATCATTAATGAGGAAATGTAGAAACCAACTCCAACTGTCCTTATTCTCCACCTCCACAACAACATATGCCAAAGGACACATTTGGTCATTCCCATCTTTTGCTACTGCAGTTAACAACTCACCTCCAAATTTCCCTTTTAAGAAACAACCATCCAAACCTATAATCTTCCTACAAGACACGAAGCTGTCCTTACAGGCCTTGAAACACACATATAGTCTCTTGAAAATTGGAGTGTCCTCATTAGGTTCAACATGAACTTTGACAGTTGAACCAGGATTTGACCGAAGCAACTCATTGGCATAGTCATACACTCTTCTATATTGTTCTTTAAAATCACCTTCTATTTGTTTAAAAGCCATTGCTTTTGCCCTACACGTTGTGGACCGAGAAACACCAATGTTCCACTTCTTAGAAACTTTGTTATGGAGGTTATATAGATTAATATTTGGATTGTCTTTCATAGTCTTCTCTAACCTTCCACTCAACCATTTTGAAGTCATTAAACGAATGTTAAATTCTCTACTACAAGTGTGGTTGTCTACTATTTTCCTTAGCTGCCATGTTTTTTCAGCTGCCTTATATGCACAATATGCATTCCAAGGACATTTCCCTTTTGCCCCACAACATCTGACACACACTCTTCTTTTGTCATTTTTATAAACTTTTAATTTTCTACCATTTTCTACTCCATAAGATCTTATAGCTTCTGTAAAATCTTTTTTCTCACTGAAGTACGTGCCCACTTCCCATTTATATTGTTCCATAGTTTTGGGCATTGAAAAAACACCAAAATCCCCATAGTCATCCCTGTCATCATCTGTGTTATCACTTTCCACAACACTGTTCAAACTGTCGGATTCCCAATCGCTATCAGATAAACCCCTAGGTCCACCAAATTCAACTTCATTAGTAGCTTCAAAAATATCGAATCCCACTTCATCTCCATGGTCACTCAATACATCCTCTTCGGACCCATTCCAACTTCTAACATCATACTCATCAGCTTCTACTCCATTACCCTCTACCTCACCCTCTACCTCACCCTCTACCTCACCCTCTACCTCTCCTTCTACTTCTGACTGCACATCAGACTGCACGTCTACATTCACATCATTTCCCTCAGCATTTGAATCACTCTGTACCTCAAGATGTGCCTCCACACCAACATCCTGTACCTCAACCTGTGCCTCCACACTAACATCACTCTGTACCTCTACATCACCCACTACATCAACCTCAACTTCAATCATTTGTGGGGCTACTTCTGATTCAGGTTCTACCTCAGGTTGTACATCAACCTCAACTTCTACCATAGCCTCTACATCAGGTTCTACCTCAGGTTGTACATCAACCTCAACTTCTATCATTTGTGGATCAACTTCTGATTCAGGTTCTACCTTAGGTGCTACTGTCTGAACCTCTGCTTCACCCACTGCCTCAACATCTGCTTCACCAATCTTTATCTCAACTTCCTTTTCAACACTCTCTCTCCCAACTTCTCCTTCACCACTAGGTCTATCAACTTGCAAATCAGCACTCTCTCTCTCAACTTGTCCTTCACCACTAGGTCTATCAATTTGGGGTTCAAAAAAGTATTCCAACTGCAGAAGATACTCAGGTTCACACACCCTATGTATAACATAAAGGTGAGCTTCACCATTCAACATAGCAATATTGATCAGATGACAAGCACCCTTGTCATCTAATAAAGGTTCCAAACAATCCTCTAATACAGGACCACGACCCAATGAATACCATAAGTCCTTTACATTCTTATAACCCATCTCCTTTAGAATGCTTAATATTTCAAAATAACTCCATCGGTCAGGGTCTATTTTTAAAGTTGTGGTTTGACCATAGTGATATCCAAATGTCCCATTATTCTCAAATTTCCCTCCATGGTGAAACACGACTTCAATGTCTGAGTTGGCCATATTATCTAATATAAAAATTGTTCACAGTTAATCTATGCTTAACCCTTGACCCAAATGATATCTAACCAAAACACAAAGCATAAACATACCACTGTACAGACCATAAACAACTCAAACAAAGCAAAACCACATTTATCACAGTAAATAAAGAAAATGCCACAACACAGTACCACACACTATCATGGGGGACCACAACGACAATGGCGCAACAGAAACAAAGCAAATGCACTGACAATGGGGCACACAACACAGACAAACCATACAAAAATCAAAACTTCTGGGGGGACCACACCCAAAGCAACACAACACATTATAAAACCTGCCATAAACGCACCTTCGAAAGTCGCTTTTCGATACCCCACCAACACGATCTCCACGAATGGTCGTCCACTGACAAATGCTTTCTCTTAAACTTAATGGTTCCCGCGATCACTGCCTCTGTCTTCTTTCGCACACACCAAAATGCCCTAATCTGCAACAAATCACCCCAAATCAGTTTATCCCCCAATTTCCAATTAGGTGCCCTAACTTTAAAATCATGTGCCCTAACACCACGTAAGCACAATCTCAATTACGTGTTGACACCTAATCAGTGACTACTGCCACATCATCAGCCCATTAACTCCGTTTGCCTCTATTTAACGGAAGGGACTAAATAGACTCACATAATTACAAGTAAGGATACATTACAATAAGTTTTATAAAAAGGGACTAAATTGAGATTTCCGAACCAAAGTGGGGACAACATTGGGTATTAAACCTAAAATATTTTATGTATAGATGTTCCTACTAGGTGAAGCTCAACTTTTTTTTATGCTTTAAAGTGCTCTTAAATACTAATGTGTGTTTGGAAGTTTACACCTAGTTGACTAGAATTATAAGTATTGTTTGTCTAAGGAGAAATTGAAAAAAAAAGTACAAAAAATATATATTTTTATGTCACCATCTAATGAAATTATAAAAATGATTTCTAGCTACCCTACATCGAACTTGTACCTTTTACATGTTTGGAACATCCCAACCCTTTTAATGGAATGTTTAAAAGATAAAGATGGAGTTGTCAAAAATATGGCTGAAATAATGGCGTAGTTTGATAAATACTATGATAAATATAATATTATCCTTACATTTAGGGAAATTTTAGATCCAATGATGAAGTTAGAAACATTAGGATATTGTTATGAGAAGATAGATCCTTTGAGAAGTAAAGTTAAAGAAGATGAAAGAAAAATTATACAAGCTTTTCTTTGAATATTGTTCCAAGAATGAGACTTCCCTTGTTCTAAAGCGAATGCATGATTTTTGTCAACATCATAGTCAATCTCTTTTTATGTAAGTCATATTATTTTCTCGTCATTTAATTACTATTATTATACAATAAATTAAACTTTGATTTCACTTTTTATATTAGGAAATGAAAAAAATGCAAGCTTTAGGCGATTGCTAAAATGGAGAGGAACCAACTTGATATATACTTGAGTGAGTCAACATTGAACATTGATATTATTGAAAGTATATGTGTTCTTGAATGGTGGAAGAATAATAGTCAATGTTTTTCAGATTTGTCAACCATAGCTAGACTTGTTAAGTATCACAATTACTATAATTGCATTTGAACTACTTTCAACATTGGTTTAAGGATTTTAAAGAAGTATAGAAGTCGTCTATTGTCAAAAAAGGTTGAAACAATAATTTGTACTTCCAATTAAAAACATGAATTTTGTGATTATAGTAACTTCTCTAATTTAAAATTTATTAATTTTTTTAATTTTCATAAATAATTTTATATTCTAACTTCTTTTTTTCAATTCCATTCCAAAGATGATGATGTTGATGAAGATAGAAGAGTGAAGGGAAGTTGTTCTAATGATACATCTAATAACCCTAAAAAGGAAAATAGTGAAAATTGAAAGAAGAAATATTTTTTATGTTATGAATATATTGAATCCTGAGTTTGTTATTTGTGTTCAAGTGAAAGTTTTGTGTTGAAACTCCTTCAGGTAGATGGCTTGTGGCAAAAGAAGAAAGTTGAAGTTTTTTATTATGTATTAACTTCTACCTTTGCTAGTAATATTTGAGGATTATGATTGTCATCTGTGAACAAATTTTCTGAATTTTCATTGGTACAAGTACTTATATGTCCAGTTAAGATTTTTTATTTTTGTAACAATGCATTATGTGAATGTCACTGAATACATCATAAAGGTATTGCACTACACATACAAGTTTTAAAACTATATGTATATAACAAAAAATAAAAAACTGATAGACTAGCCTGCCATCCTCTAAACCGGGTTCTAAGTTTCAATCTATTTTTAATTGACAGAGAAGTCCAACCCAACCCACCCGTTTTCAGTAAACCAATATCAACCCAGACTAAAACAAGCCAGACTGTCCATTTTGCCACTCGTAACTTTAATAGAATTCATTATGAAAGTTATTTATGTATGAAAATGTTGTTTAAATAGAAATTCGCAAGAGTTTTTTAATATTAAAGAAATAACAAAGAGGTTGTGAATGTTCATCCATGTAATGAGACGCTCCGAAGTGTGGGCATGTTCGGGTAGCTAGGATAATCAACTTTAGTTGCGAAGGAGAAAGGAAAATTGTTTTCCCAATGAGATTAATAATTTTTTAGTTTGTTTTCACCAACACCGTGATATTAATTTAATAAAAAATTTGTTGATCTTTTCAATATAAATAGTTCTTCATGAACTACTTCTAATTACTTATAAAGAAATTGTTGAATTTATTTTGTTAAGAAAATACTATTTGAGACAGGAAAGTATTTCTTAGGCAACTATACTGTTGAAGCATGAACTGATCACATAAGAAAGAAAACAGTTATAACCGTCTAAAAACAAAACTACAGTTTCACCATTCCTTTTTCCTCCTTATCCTAAATCAAAACAATGTGTGAAGGTATATAACAGAAGATAAGCACAAACGTTCATAGCTTTCCAGTCATAAGGAAAAACCAAAAATGAAATATAACAAAAGATTAATTATCTATTCATGGGGGATTTTTCAGCCTCCATTTTCTTGATAACTTGAAGTCCTGAGGCAATTGCAGTTCCCCTTAACCTGTGGAGAAAACCGAAGGTTTATTTATCATTCATTTTGCACACTTTGTTCAAGACAATTTCATAAAGAACACGGCCATCATCTCGAAACAGACAAAATAAACTAAAATTATTACAAAAACCAGACTATCTAAAAATGCCTTTTCAAAGAAAGTAGAAATCCCATAATAAAAGTTTATTTGATAAATACTCTCGAATTGCTACTGAGGGGATAGATATGCATAATCTTATACATGTACCCATGAAGTAATCCCCACTAAGATGTTTGAATATGAAATCGTAGCACCTTATCGTCATGTATATTCCTTTAAAACTAACGGCAGTGGAATTTATCTTTTGAAAGCCGTATTACAATGCAAAAAATTATTTCTGGCGCTTCAAACAAATTCTACATTTTACATCAAAAGCAATACCATTCAAAGTAAGCGAGAGAAACATAGAACATAACAGAGTCAAAGATGATAAAGTCACCTGCCAATTAACAAATGGCAAGCATTATGATAAGGTAAAAACTAGTAGTTATTCACCCTAAAAACCAATAGAGAGATCATAAAGTTCATTAAAATGTGGTTGACTTGTCATTCAACCCAGTTCAACCTCAAAACTCCATGAACCATTAATTTATATTGAACTTCCATCAAGAAGCACAGATAAAAGACAACAAGCATACTCTTATACATAGGCCAAATACTGTGTCAATTTTGATTTCTAAAAAGAAGATACTTGAGAAGGGAATCCCCCGCCCTTTATTACAATGCCATCTGATCTAAACAATTATATGATCAGGGCAAAAACAGAAGACAGACAGAGGTTGATCTCAATTTGTACAATGTGAATATAAACAAAACCCAGTAAGGTCGGCTTAGTGGATGGAGTGGTGGTGGGTTAGGTGGACAGTTTGAGTAATATGCGCAAGGTTCAAGTCCATAACTTTGTCGCCGTCATCGTAAACCCATTCACATCATCATATGCATAAAAAGAACCTCAATCGAACAAGAACTCAACCATTCCCATTCAAGACTAAATTATTTATTTGACTTCAGTTTTACTTAAAAAAACATAATTTACTTCATCACTTACACTTATCAATCAATCAATAGAACGAAAACTGTCTGAGCTATTATAAAATTTCCAAACACATGAATTTACACAAAAAATCTCCACTGTTCACTCATCCTTAGATATCCAATCGAATCGAAGCCATATTCGCTTCAAACCATCATATCAAATCGTTACTCGCAATCACCAGAAAATAATGCTAACAACTGAAGCAATACTTCTTCCCAATTGACTAACCAATCAAACAAGCCCTTCAAATGATTATTTTAAAATCTACACGCAAAAAAATCGAGAGATCCAAATAGCCGGAAAGAAGCATATAAAAAACAATTAAAAAAAAACATTTTTGAATGAAGTAGTATAATTCACCTAACCAGATCCGACGATAATGTTGTTAATTGGAATGAAAATGAGCTTAACGAAAAACCCCACAAACCCCATCACCACGAAACCAATTGCGGTACGCACTGCAACCTTGGAGAATTCTAAAATACAAAATGCATGAAAAAATCAGGATCCACTGCACAGATATTCGAATCGGATCGTAATGGAAGAAACGTAATTGGGATTAGGGTTTAACCTTTGCGATCGGGTTTGTGGCAACGCTTGACGAGCCTCACGCTGTCCTTTGCAAATTCTCTGAGCGGATCGAAGACGGAATCAATGGCGTCCATTCTCTCTCTCTCACACTCTTTCCCTGTCTCCCAACTTTGGAAACGAGAACGGAAATAGGCGTTGATGTTTTTTGTTCGGACAGGATAGGAGTTTTAATTTATAAGGAAGCTAAGAATATCTTCTTAGTCTAGATTATCAATATTTAAAATCACTTTTTTAATATGTCCTTAAATTTTTTAAAAAGATGTAGAAAAACACTTTTAATTAAAATATTAATATTAATGCTTAATAACTTAAAATATAAATATTGAAAAAGTTAAGTGAGCCAAAATTTTAAAAACAACATGAAGATGATATGATAACGTATACACACATTGACGAATTATTATAAATAATAAATTTATTAATTCTTTTTCAATGTTTAAAACTAATCACATTATAATTTTGTTTACAATTTTACAATAAAATCAAAATATTATTTTTTTATGGATTTTGTATATATAAATATTATATATTATATTTTATTGTTTTAATAACTAATAATTCAATCCAACAAAGAAAAGTGTAATTGAGTTGGATGTAATTTCCTTTTCACATGCGTATTTTAGATTCAATAATTGTTGTCTTTTTTATTTTTTATAATCGTCTAAAATTTCAAATAAAACTAATACAACAAAAACTTTATACATTACTTAATTTTAAATATTTTACGTTAGCTTTAAAATTGATGTAAATGTGATTGATATAGAGAATGGAGGGCCGTTTGACATTGATTTGATTGACAATTTATGTAGAAAATTGACATACTTAGTTACAATACGAACCAATATGCTATGTGTTACTTTTGTACAGAAAGTAATACAAAAGTGACATTTATTTTACATTACTTATTGTCTACAGTTATTATAGAAGGGGCGTGATGACATTTTTTCTTTCTTTTCTATGCTAGTGAATCTATAAAAATTGTTGAGCATTTCTTACTTATCCACAATAATAACATTTTTATAGATAATCACACTCATAAGGAACATATGTAAAGTGTCTTTTGTTTCATACTTTATTTTTATATAACTTTTTTGTCAAACAAAGAAGTATATACTAGATTATACAGACTCTTCACACAAAAAAAAAAAGGTTTTTTAATGGAATTTTAATATAATACAAACTCAAAGTGTTTATGCCTTTATTAATGGGGGACATATAGCATATTGAAAAATACAAACTTAGCATTTAATTTTTTAACTTGAAAAATACTAACATTAAATTGATATTTAGTTATGACAATTAAATTATTTTTTAAGACAAGATGTTAGTATTGAAAATTTATTTTTGTTTTTAAGATCAAATATATTGTATAACAACAATGTCTCAATGTTAAGACTTTGAGTATGTCATGTTAACATGTTCTTAAGTTTAAGACATTTACTAATACTCATATTAAATTAAAGATGTTCTTAAAGACAAATAAAATTTTATTTCAAGATACTACTCATTTCCTTTAAAATTGTACTAAATGACAATAACATTTCCTATACTTTAAAATTTAGACGTAGCTCTATTATGTTTTTGAAAAATTACATTTATCTTATATTTTTTAAAAATAAACATTCACTTTCTTCGTGGTTTTAATAAATAACACTCAAACATCTTATGTTTTTCATAAAAGGACATTGGCATCTCATGTTTTATTTATAAGAAAAATATTTTCTTAATTTTTTATATAAAACATTCTTTAACTTTTCTATTTTGAAATTTCAATTTCTAATCTTTTTAATGTTTATTTAAATTATAGTCAATTTATCTCCTAATCTCATTGTGAGATTTATCGTTCTTTTTTTTACCTTGCGAATAGAGACGTAAACAAGTATGTGATTGATGATTAAAGATGATACAATTTTCTATATTATTTATTCATGTATAAAGGAAAAGAAAAACTCACTTAAATTATTTTATAACGCGTGGAGAGTGAACTATATATAATAATGATTTTATGTTTAGATTATACATTAAACTTATTCTTAATTTAAATATATTATTTCGTTTTTTTAAATTATTAGTCAAAACCCTATCCTATGTAAACATAATTTTACCTAAAAAACTATCATTAAATGTTAACTTTTATTGATGAAGATTCAATCCTACTACTTGTATCATGTCAGATTTAAATATTTTAAATATATATATATATATATATATATATATATATATATATATATATATATATATATATATATATATATATATATATATATATATTGAAAGAGGTCCGAGTGATTTAATATAACTGAGGAGAGATGAGAGTAATTTTTTATTGAAATAAATAAAATTATATGCAAACAATTAAAAAAAACATGGACACGTTGCACTGTTTTTACGATTATTATTTCCTCTTAATTATTTAGTTTTTTATGATTTCACAACCAATAATAATAATAATAATAATAATATTATTATTATTATTATTATTTTACGGTGGAAAAGGATGAGTTGTGCAATCAAGGAATTTAGGTCGTTTGTTTAGGCAATTACGATGACAATTAAGATTGAGGGTTACTCTTCCACCATCAACACATTGCTTTTGTATCTCTCCATTTCCATTTTGTCATAAAGTTAAAAGTTTTTTCAATCAAGATGCATTGAACAATGCATCTCTCACCCTCTTGCTTTCTTAAAACTCTAATTCTATAGCCCTTACTCCTTCACTTTTCTCTTTCAAGGATTTCTTTTTAACAATTTTTTTATACATAAAAATATTACAAAAATTATTAAATTATGTAAAATTTACACAAATGAACACTTACAATGTTCAGAAATTAAAATCTACAAAAAAAAAATTAATAAACTAAAAATAATAAAAAAATTAAAAGAGTTGAAACGCGAAGGCTTGAACGGATGTGGGAAATCCGTCCAGCCTTCAACGAATCTTGACATCCATAGACGGATCACAAGCTCCGTTGAAGGCTGAATAGATTTCTCACATCCGTTCAAGTCTTCGCGTTTCTCTTCTTCCTCTTACACAACACATTACATACATCCATTTACATAACATATATACAAAAAGAATAAAAAGAAAGAAGCTTTAACCACAAAAATGTACAAGGGAAGATTAAACAAAGAGAAAGTGGAAGGGGGTGGGGGCTTTGTGTGTGTGAAGAAGAGAGGAAGATAGAAAGATAGAAAGTTAGGGGTGTGGGTTCTTTGTGTGAAGAAGAGAGGAAGAGAGAAAGTAAGGGGGTGGGTGCTGCATAATTAGAGTTTTAAAAAAGTAAATAAAGTTAAATGGTAAAAGTTAAAAAATTATAACCTAAGATATTTTTGAAATAAGAAAAAATCTGGGGAGGTGTTGGGAGCAGTTGGGGTGGTGGACGGAGTAACTCTCTGGGATTCATTATTTGAGAGTTGCTCCCTCCACCACCACACAATGCTCCCTGCACCTCCCCATTCTTCTTTTGTCCTTCTGTAAATTTTTAATTTCTGTTTTTACTTTCACCAATATTCAACTATTTTATTAAATCTCATTAATGGTTCCCACCAATGCACCCCCACACTCTACCACTTTCACATAAATCAAATTGCTCTTTATTTTCTTCTCTCCTACTGTGATTCTTCTTTACTGTAATTTTTCAAAACAAAATCAATTAACTGTAATTAAATTAATAATAATTATTTGATTAAATAAAATAAAAATAATTTAGAAATAATTACGTAACAAATTAAAAAGGAAGAGAAAGGAGAAAAGAAGAAAATAGAAAAAGGGAGAAGAGAGTAGTGAGTGTGAGTTTTTGTAAGAGAAAGAGAAAAAAAGAATGATAACATTGGAATGGTGGGGTTTCAAGTTAAAAAGGAAGATGAGTTTTGATAAGAGGAGAGTGTGTGCTGTTTTGAATGTCGTTGGTGAAGAGAAAGGAAGATAGAAAAATAGTGTGTGAGAATTGTTGGGAAAAAGTGAGTGATTTAATGAAGATAAAAGAGTTGATGGTTTGAGAATGGCCAAGGGTACGGAAAGGAGCGCGTGAAGTGTTTGGGAAATTAATGGTAGTGAAGGAGGGAAGATAAGATGAGTTTTTGGTAAAAGAGAAAAGAAAAGTAGAAAAGTATGAGAGAGGTTACATGTGATATATGCATGGAGTAAGAGAATGGTAGGGAAAGGAACGAATATGGAGAGAAAGAGAGAAAGTGAAATTGGGGTGGAGTTGTAGTTGTGAGTGAAAATGAGAGGGAGGTGTAGGATAATTAGAGTTTTGACATAAAAAGTAAAAAGGGATAAATGTTAAAAGTAAAAAATGTAATTTTGGAATTAAAAAATTCTGAAAGGTGTATCCAAAAATACTCTACATCTCCTCACTATTTTCTTTTATTCCAAAAATACCCTACACCTCCCCACTATCCTTAACAATCTTTCTTTTTCTCTCTCTGCATTAATGGAGCATTCATTTGGCTTAAATTTAAACTGGTGATATATTGCAAAATATAAAATTCAGAGAAAACTTTAATATTAGTGCTTCTGCCACTTCCATTTTATAAACTTAAGAGTTAGATGCAAATACAAAATAATAAACATAATAATATTAATAGTAAATAATATATTATTATTATTATTATTATTATTATTATTATATACTAACTTTATAATGACGAAAGAACTAAATAAATTTCAAATCTTTAACAAATAACTTTTCTATTATATTTTAAGTATTTAATAATATTTTTATTATTTATCTAATAAATTAAATATTTTATTCAAGTTATTTGAGTCAAACATGTCGATAAGCTAAAACATAATATAATGTTAAAAATTATATATATTAAATGTAAAAAAAACACATATATATAAACATTTTTCTAAAAATTTAGAACAAATTTTACCATTTATTAAGTAATTTGAAGAAAAAAACATTGAACAGTGAAAATAAGATCGAATCAAACTTATTTAAGGAAAAATGTAAATAAAATTTTGCAATATATCACAAGTTTAAATCTGAGTCATGTAATTGCTCCATTAATGTGGAGAGAGAAAGAGAAATATTTTTGAATATAGTGAGAATGTGTAAGGTATTTTTGGAATAAAAAAAAATAGTAAAAAGTATAAAGTATTTTTGAAATAAAAAATAATGGAAAGGTGCAGGAGCGCTTGGGATGGTGAAGGGAGGAACACCCCTAATATTTTTATCTACAAAATTATGATGGGTCAGCGTAAGGCCCACCAACCCAACCTGTTACAGCCCAATCCATTCCTCTACTTAGAACATATTTGTTTCATGATGAATTGCATCATAGTTTTGTATTAGCACTCAAGCTCCCTAAATTGACTTTCGATTGTTAAATCAGGGTTTACATTTTTTATAACTTTTATCATAATATATATCACTATCATTACCATTGACACTGTAGTGTTACTTGGAGAAAACTAGTGTCGGTCATGGCACCAAAACTACACTAACATAATATTGACTTTTCATCAACACTGATATTCTGCTACAAAGTTTAATCATTTTTATTTCATCCTAATAATTTATAAAGTGAATCCATATCAAATGCTTGTTACATAAGTTTATGCATAAACGTGATATACACTCAATATTAAAAAGCTTGTTTCTTTCACATGTGATTGTGAAAACAATTCTAAATTATATTAAAAATTCAAAGTGATTTGGACGTTTTACAATAAATAAAATAATATGATGATATGTTATATAAACTTGTTTATCATTCATTAGTATTAAATCTTTTTTTTATGTTTCTCCTAAAAAAAATTTAGTATTTTAATAAAAAATATATTAAGATTAAATATGTTTTTAGTTAAATTAAAATTAGTTTATTTTTGAAACTTCGGACTAATTTAGTTATTTATCTTTAAAACTGCAGATTTAGTAACTTTAACTAAATTTTGTTAAATTTATTTGATATTACAAATTTATTTCTTAATTAACATTGAAACAAAAATATATCAAATAAACAATTTAAATGTTATCATGTTTCATGTTTAAAACAATAAAATTTAATTAAAAGATCAAATTTACATACTTTTTAAATTTGAGGAATAAATTATATCAAATTTTGAATACGACTATCTCTAACTTTTAATAAAAATTAAGAAAAAGAATATATTTAATTCCAAATATGATTACTGACTAAAATGCCTTAAGAAAGTTGTTAATTAGAAATAAATTTGGACGTAGATGGAAATTCTTAAATAATGAAAAGAATAGATGTGGCATGAAATGGTTGATATGAAGATGTTTGAATGAGTCAAAGTTTTCCAAGAAAAAGGCATCCTAGGAAGGGATTGAAGAAAGATGAAGTGAAATTAATTACCTGTGAAAGGAAGAAACAAGCGTACACGTGCAAACAGTCAGAGACATATAGGGACAAAATTATTAAATCCCTGTGTGAAAGGGATGGAACACAATGTCAAAATTAAACAAAACCCACTTTGACAACCTTTAATCTCCTACAGAATTCCAGGCTTCTCTGTCGTTCAATGTCTCTTCTTCCCAATCCCCAAAACCTCAAAAACTCTAACCTTTAACTAAACCCACTTTACCATATGACATCTTCATGACATAATAATACTTTCCATCTTTCATCTTCCTCACTTCATAAGTATGGCAAATGCTGTGGTGTTATAAAACAAAACAAAAAATGTTTAGCTAGAGACAATTGTAAGAACATCGACAGAGAAAAAGAAAGTCAACAACTTCCTCGAGCGTAATGTCTGCCGCAGAATTCTGAAAAGGATTTATTACCTCTTCCATACCTTCTACCAAGAACAAAATTTATATATGCATCCAAATTTCAAGTACAGTGCAGCATTTATTACTCTTCAAAACCAAATTCAACATATTGGTTATCTGAAAATGGACACCACAACCATGTCTAACATGCACCATTATATATGTATAAACAAAAAGTGTTTGGAATTCAAACGTAAAAATAAGTTTTATATGGGATGAAAATAAAAATATAATTTATTGTATTGAG
Organism: Vigna umbellata; assembly: GCF_029865625.1. Lineage (NCBI taxonomy): Eukaryota > Viridiplantae > Streptophyta > Magnoliopsida > Fabales > Fabaceae > Vigna > Vigna umbellata. The sequence goes on from NC_142173.1 coordinate 37,744,018, forward strand.
ATTTTGGATTGAAAGTAGCGCTAATTTTTTTATTTTGCTTGGATTTATATTTTATTATTTATATTTTTATAGTTATTCTTTTTAAAGATACACCAGTAATATCAGAATTGATTTTTAGTTTTAATCATCGGTTCATATAAATTCATACAAATAGAATATGATCTTTGAACTCAAAAAAACATATATTAATGTAAAAGAAACTAACCTTTAAAAAGAGATTGTTGAAATCTAAACATGAGTCTAATATTAATTAAAAATAAAGAAGTTGAACATAATATCAGAATAGGTTATCTTAAAATGTTTAATTGAAAACGGTATCAATTTTCCATGTAAATAGAACTCGAATTTCTTTAGTACTATGTCTAAGTCTTAATTTATTTTTCTCAAGAGATATATGTCGAAAGGTTTTGCATGAAAAAAAAACCACTAACTTTAATAATAATATCATCATGTTTATATTTCAAATAACTTTTATGGAACATGTTTCAATTCTTTGGCATCCCTATCTCTTTTCTTATATACGTGTTTCCCTTTCTTTCTAAACAATATTCTGTAGTTAGTGATTGTTTTTACATGGCTGTTAGGATGGTAAGAAGCATCTATTTAAAAGTAAAAGGTGAAGATCAAATATTTAAAAGAACGTAGTAGTTCTGATGTCAATATGAAAAATGCAGACCCACCAATTTTATAATGAAGCAGCATCAACTTTAATAATTTAGATTTAACTGATATATGTAATAGTATAGAGTATTGTAGTTTCTGTTTCTCGTGTCAAATCATCATGTTTTACCCTATCTCACATCATCAAGCATTTCTGCAGTCATAGTTATGAAATTAATATTTTCACATACAAAATGATTAAATAATTCATTCAAACACTATTCATGTGAACATTTTCAAAACCTAATTTCTGCCTCTAAATGTTTGCCCAAAGAGCATCTATATATATATAAATTCCTGTTTTACAAGTCATATTTAATTAGTATTTTGTATTTTCTTTCTCTAAACAATTAAGAAGTACATTAATTAGCTTATCATTTATGTCTTTTAGTTTTCATAATTATGATTATACTTAGGGTTGTTCTTTGAATTCTTTTTTCATTTATCATAATTTTTTTTTCTAAAATAGTCACTTATTGTAGTCTAGTGTCATGTCAGCTACTACAAGATAATAACATATGTGACACACTATGATTGGATGCATGTTAATATTATTTAGTGGTTGCGATTATTTTAGATATTTTAACATTTCTTATATCCACAAACACAAAATGAGTTTTGGAAAAAACCAAAATCTGATTATATTTACTAGTTTTTTTAAGAATATAGTTAGTGAAATAAAAAATACATTTTCTTCTTGTGAAACTTCGCTTGTTAATTACAAGGTAAAACATTAACATTACATTTTCCTCGTTACTAACGTTTAGCTCTTACTAAAATTGTGCTTGTACATCTACGTAAATCCAAAAACACGTGAAAACAAAAATTTAGATTATATATATGCAAACACAACGAAAATAGATTAATTAGTAATAATTTGACCACGTAAAAGTATCAAGGGACTATATGGTTGTAAAGAAAAATTACCCTAATTATAAAAATATATAAACATAAAAGGCTTAAAAAATGTGTTATTGAAGAGACCAGATTCATAATTAATTAAAAGTTGATTAGTTGGTGCATTTAGAGGCAGAAATTGGTAGAACCTCAATAATCAATAATGAAAGCACATGCACATATCTATAATTACTACATGCATTGGTTAAATAGTCTTCTCTTTGAAACACATGACTAGTTTATTAGGTGGGGTTTTCGAATGATCAAAACACGAGAAATATTGCCGACAAACTAATGCAGAAAAAATTTGGTAGCAAATATCGAAAATGAAGTTTTTAGGCTTTTAGCAGAAACATCTTTGTTTTACAACTTCCTATTTATGCAGATTTCCCCCCAAATATATAACCTTGCAAATCAACCACAACATTACCCTTTTATTATTTGTGATCTCAAAGCAAAAAGAAATCGATTTTATAGAAGAAGAAGAAAAAAGCTCATCAATCTTTATGCCAATCAATGCTATATAACACTAAAATTTGGAGCTACACAGCGAAAGGGAGAAGGAGAGAGCAACATGCAAATGAAGAGGGACATGGAAAACCAGTCACAAATGTTTATTTCATGAGTGTTGTAATCTGATGACCATGATGTTCTAGAACGGTTTACAAATGTCTTGTAGCAGGAAGTAGATTCTAAGGGTTACTGAGCCACAAAAATGAAAAAAAGAAAAAGAAAAAGAAAAAGCGATGATGAATTAATTGCAACAGAAAAGAAGGTTAAAGGAAAATAAAAGTTGAAGAAATGCCTGGCTTTCCCATGTACGCCTAATCTTCCACTGGTGAATTCTCCAGCAGAAACGAGAACCTCGACCTCTTCAAAACAGCGTCTTTGGGCCATGTTGGTGACAAAAAACATCATCGAAGAAGGTTCGAATATGGAAGAAGTTGTTGTTGTTCTTCATGGGCAGGGAAGAAAAGCAGCATGATGATGATGATGATGGTGGTGGTGTGAGTTTATAAGAAAGAGTGAGATGTTTTGATAGAGTGTGTTTAATTTTGGTTAAGGTGGGCCATGAAAGAAGGCAGTTTTGTTTGAGACGTTGGAGTGGTTCTCTTTGTCTTCCCCGCAAACAACAGTCAATGCTTTTAGCCAACCCAACCACTTTTTTCATTTTTTTATTAATTTTCTCCTTTTCTTCTCTTCTCCTTCTTTTTCCATCTCCCTGTCCCTATCCCTATGTCTTCCTTCTTCTGTACCTTCACCTACTAGGGAACAATGTGCATCCAAAAACCTACGTCACCGTTTACTTTTCCACTCTACATTTTTCCTATAATCAAATTACTTACTATTCATAACCATTTTTTCTCATCTTATTTTAAAATATTTTCAACTTTCTAACTTAGTTGAGTTTTAGAATTTCACCACTTAAGGGCACACTCGATATCTGGATAAGAACACCTACCTTGTACACACTCAATTTATATTTATATTTTTTATTAAAAAAAATATATAAATTATATAGTTATTGTTATTGTCACTCGTAATCATAAATCACTATAAATTATATAATTTCATTATCATCTCAAACCATTTATTTCATCCGTCACTGATTTATGAGTGATTCTTCCTACACCTCACTGCCTTCATCCTGCACCTTCAATTTTACTTTTTTATCCTTCATTTATAAAAAGTCAAAATTTAATTAATCAATTAATGTTTCCTAACCGCATTTCGAAGTACGTTTTCTAGTGGTCGCACTTCGAAGTGCGTTTCCTACATATCGCACTTCGAAGTGCGTTTTATATCTTTAGCACTTTGAAGTGCGTTTCTTATATGTAATAATTAAATAATTAAATAATTAAATAATTATAAATAAATCTAAAATAATATTTAACAAAAATTACAGATGATAATTATTATTTAATTCAGTAAAAAATTTAATAATTATTTCAATTTCATAAAAAATTAAATAAAATTAAATACATAATAAATAATATATTACGAAAATAATAATATGTTAAAAAGTAACAAATTCAACAAAATTTAACAAATAAAATAAATAAAAATATATTAAGAAAACATTTTATTTATCAACTAAAAAAAATTAAATTTATTATACTAACCTAATAAAAAATAAACCTAATAAAATAAATATATACTAACCTAACAAAAAATTAACCTAATAAAATAAATATATACTAACCTAATAAAAAAAAATTAAAAACCTTTCACATATGGTTATGCGGTTAGTATAACCTAATAAAAAAATTAAATATCTCAACCTAAAATTAATATCGATGCTCGCAACTATTTACATATATAATTTAACCTAATAAATTAAATTAACCTAATATTTCGTCGGAGTTCGAAATGCGGCGACAACTAACGCACATGGATGTGCGGTTAGTATGAGTCGCCTAGGAAACCCTTCGCATATCGATATGCGGTTTTCCTACTTTCCGCACTTCCAACTGCGGAAGTCTGCTACCACTGGCGTTTAAGCAATTGCTCTCCGGCGCTCAACACCAACATCCAGCGAACTCAAATACCTACATTTTATCAAGATACTAACCTGGACGCCAGAAAGCACCTGAGATTTGTGAGAAATCAAGCACGAAGGAGAAACGCAAACACTTGGCACAAGGGAGGAGAAAAGAGGGGCAGAGGAGACCGGAGAGAACAATGGGAGAAGAGGGAGGGCGGAGGAGGGAGGAGTGATTTAGAACGGGGTGTAGGGTTTGAGGGTGAGATGCGGCAGAGTTCAAGTTTCAAAATTAGTCAACCTTTTAAAAATTCAAAATATTCTTGTTCACTGTGCTGAAGGGTATACTTTGGAATTAAAATATATTTTGGAGGTGCAGGACGAAGGGAGTGAGGTGTAGGAGAATCACTCCTGATTTATTTTTTTATTACTCACACAAATCAATAAATCATAAAGTTACGTAAAGTCACCAATTATTGCTTCATAAATGATCTATTTATTTTGTTGTTATGATCATTCAACGTCAATATAATTTACTCTTTACATCACTGTGAACAATTCATAATAATAAGTGACAAATGTGTGTCTTTCTATGGATTTCTCAAATTGACTGCCTGAATATTTCTCATTTGTAAATCGTTTTTTTAATAACTTTTAACTTATTATAAGTCAATTTTTAATTTATAATTTTGAGTTATTTTACTTTTATTACCAATAATTAATTTTAATTTTTTTTCATTGTAGACATTCTTTTACTTTACATTTGTTTTACTTTTTAACATTTTCTAAATCAGATTTATATTTTTTAAAAAAGTAAATCAAAGTTTAATGATAAATTATTTTCAATGTTACTTAAGATGTAATTATAAATTAATTAATTAATTTATTATTTATAACTGAAAACATAACTTTATCTTTTATTATTATAAAAATATATTATAATTATTAAATAAATATAAATATTTTTATAATAAAACATAATAAATATTTAAGTGATATTTTCATTATAATTAAAATATATTTCAATTTAGCAGTGTTGCCCAGCTAACTCATCTCAGCATCCTATTTGACATTTTTGCCTTTATTTATTAAAGTCTGAACAAATTTAATGATGATTTAATTATGTTTCAACAACCAACAATTCCAAATCTTCTGTTTTTATAAACCCTACATGCATCATCTTCCTATTTCTTAATTTTTTTTCACTAACATTTTCTTTCCTGTTTCGTTGTTTTACTGAGTTGAGAGGTTTTCTGAAAGTGGTGGTGATTGTGATCGACTTTGGTGGTGGGCGTGTTATGTGTGGTGTGATTTTTGGAGGAGGAAGGTGGTGAAAGAGATTCATGCATTCGAGATTGTTGAAATGTAAATTGATTTTGTGTTTTGTGCCTAAAAGATAAAAGTTCAATATTAGAAAAGGTTCAGATAGCATTCTAGAAAATCCTATTTAGAAGGATTCTAGAATGATCTATAAATCTAGAAATGCTTCTCCATAAGATGTTTCTAGATAAGTTTAGAATTTTATAAATGTTTTAAAAATCTCTAGAGAATGAATAATGATGACCCTTAGATTAATTGTGGTGACAATATCCTAACCATTGGTTAAGGATGTGCCACTAGTATAAATAGGAGTGATTGAATCATATGTAAGCAAGCCAAAAAGATTAGTAGAAGCATTAAATACAACAAGGTTTTCCTTCCACCTCTAAAAAATCTTCCAACTTCTCCCAATTTTAACACTTTTTCTCCTATCCTTAAAGTTTCCTCCTAACAAAGGTAAAAATATATAATCATAAACATCCTTAACCGACGGTTAAGGGTGTACCAGACATTTGGTTATGTATTGTGGCACTTTGAAGTTCGGTAGCCTTCAATCAAACTTCGAAGTGCAGTGAAAAACAGACACTAGTTCAATTTCGGTTGTGTAGTGTGAATTTCGTTTTGTATTATTTTATTTTTTTAATACTTGTTATTTTATGTATTGTTATTTTATGTAATATGAGTTAATTTATTTTTTGATATATATTATGTTTTTTATTTGTTTAATATTTTTATGTTTTTATATTTGTTTATTTAAATTGTAATATTTATGTGTTAAACATATATTTTTTAATTATTTTGTTATTTATGATGTATCAGTTAATTTTGCAGACATTATTTTTTATATAGTAGTGACTCTGTTGTTTAATTTTTTTATTTGTTATGAAATTTTTACTTTTTATACGTGTTAATGAAGTTTTATTTAATTTTGAATAAGTTTTTGTTTTTTTATTTAGTATTTAGTTTATAATATTTTATGTTATTTTATATTTATTATATACATTTTTTAACTTTGATTTAATTCAAAATATTTTATGTTATTTATGATGTATTAATTAATTATTTAGGTGTTACTTTTTATGTGGTATTTAATATTTTGTTATTAATTTTTTTATTTGTTATTAAGTTTTTAATGTTTTATATAGTTAATGATATGAAGTTTTATTTAATTTTGAATAAGTTTTTTGTTTTTTTATTTAGTATTTAGTTTATAATATTTTATGTTATTTTATATTTATTATATACATTTTTTAACTTTGATTTAATTCAAAATATTTTATGTTATTTATGATGTATTAGTTAATTATTTAGGTGTTACTTTTTATGTGGTATTTAATATTTTGTTATTAATTTTTTTATTTGTTATTAAGTTTTTTATTTGTTATTAAGTTTTTAATGTTTTATATTGTTAATGATATGAAGTTTTATTTAATTTTGAATAAGTTTTTTGTTTTTTTATTTAGTATTTAGTTTATAATATTTTATGTTATTTTATATTTATTATATACATTTTTTAACTTTGATTTAATTCAAAATATTTTATGTTATTTATGATGTATTAGTTAATTATTTAGGTGTTACTTTTTATGTGGTATTTAATATTTTGTTATTAATTTTTTTATTTGTTATTAAGTTTTTTATTTGTTATTAAGTTTTTAATGTTTTATATTGTTAATGATATGAAGTTTTATTTAATTTTGAATAAGTTTTTTGTTTTTTATTTAGTATTTAGTTTAGAATATTTTTGTTATTTTGTATTTATTGTATAGTTATAATTTTTTTAACTTTTGATTTAATTTATAAGATGTTTATATTTGATAATTTTATTTAAATTTTAAAATTTTTTCTTATTTCTTATTTGTTATTTATTACTTAATTTGTAATATGTAATAATATTTTTAAAATTTAATTTAATTAATAATATGTTAAATTTTTATAATATAATATATTGATATTTTTTTTATTTAATTGGTAATTTATATCTTAATGTTTATAATATATGTTTTTTATCTATTATATAAATTTGAATATGTTATGTTGTTTCGTCATTAGTTAAATTTTAATATTTTAATGTTTATTATAAGATGTGGATAAAAACTATTTTATGATTATAAATTGTTATATTATAGTAATTTAAACACTTTTATATAATCACAATGATAAATTTACACAGAAGAGAACCACTACAAGAAATTCAGGCATTACCGAAGGGTTTTTACAGACGGCCTTTTGCCCTTCGGTAAAATTGCGTTTCCGAGATTACCGAAGGCCATGGTGAAATGCATTCATTACCGAAGGTTTTTTTTCCGAAGGTCTTTGAGCCCTCGGTATTGGCTTTAGTGAATTAACTTACCGAAGGATATATGACCCTCGGTAAGGTGCTCGTGTAATTAACCCCAGCGGACTTGGTTTCCCTCTGCAAACTTTCATTTTTCGAGCCAAAATATTGCGTTTCTTTCTTCGAACCCTAACCAGCATTCCCCCTTTTTCGGAGACATCAAACCCTCACCAGCTTTCTCGTTTCTTCCAGCCATTATACCGTCACCAACATTGCCCAAATTTGGGAGGTTTTGTTGTCGGAGGTCGTCTCAGTCACCAACATTCCCCAACGTTCCGTGGTTGCAGGGGCTGCGTCACAAATTTGTTGTGGGTGCGTCAGGAGGGCTTCGTGGAGGAGGGCACAACGTGGAGGAGGGGCTTCGTGGTGCGTGGAAGAGGCAACAATCGAAGAAAACCCAGCTGTTGGACTTGTCTGGCGTCGATATGTAAGTCTCTTTACTCCTCATTTTTGCTATTTTTCATATTGTTTTCACTGTTATGCTTAAATTTTTAGCTTTGTCAATTTGTTTTGAACTTGTTCTAAACCATTTAACCATGGAAAATATTAGTTGGATGTCATATTTTAAAATTTTACTGTTCTTCCTATTTTTAGCTTTAATTATGCTCATATGTTGTCTGTAAATGGTAGACATTGAAATAGTAATTATGGTCATATGTTGTGTGTAAAACAAACACTTGAAATAGTAATTTCATTCCGCTAATAGGACCCTTGCACCCTAGCATACCTAAGTTGTTTCCTTGTTAGGTTCTTTGCTTTGACATCCATAAAGATACATTACCCTATTATACCAATTGGAAGATGAATTCACCTTCCATATTCGGATTTGAAGACGTTGTCTTTAGTGTAGTGTGTGCTTTCTTGCTGCCAAAGAGTGAAAGTGTTCTTCATATAATAGTAGGGTTGGGCACCCTGGACTTAAAAAGGGACCTAAAGTTCAAAAATGAAGTCAATTAACAAGGGAGAGGGAGAGGATTGAGGAGCAAGTTCTAGGGGTGGTGTGTGAGCTTTGTTAGCAAAGGGTAACAATGTTCTTTGACTTGGTCTGAACTGTTTTTTTATGGAGATGAAGGTTGTTGAGAGTAATTAGCTGATTAAATACAGAGATATAAATTATAATTAAGGTTATTTCTTTTTGTTTTCTCTATGAATGAAGTTATATAACATTAAAAAAAATCAGCAAAACATGAAAATAGCTACTTTCATATCAGCAAAGCATGAATTGACCAATGAGATTAAGTGGATGTTATATGCCTTGTCAATGTTTAAAAAACATCAGTGTTCCAGCCATCTTTGGTTCATTCTGTTGTATACTGCAAGTTTTACTTTAAATTCGTATAGCTTATGCTTGAGATCAATGGAGTAGGGAGTTGCTTCCATCCAATTTATGTTGTTTCCATCCATAAATAGGTTTCATTTTGAAAAAAATACAAAGATTTGTTTGCTGGAGCGTGTAGGTTAAAAATTATGAATTCTTTCATCTAGAAATCCTGCATCAGTCTCTGCATCAAATCTTCTTTTTCTTTTCATCATTCCCATGTGCTCTGATGTCATCATTATATCCCTGTATTTTTCATTCAATGTGACTTAAAATAAAAAAATTACTACTGTCAATCATCTCTTTGTTGAATATATATTGTATTTCACAGTGCAAGCCTTAGTTTGTCATTTACCACTTCATATAAGCTTCCCCTGTGATCCAAAGCTACAAACTAAAATAGAGTCATCTGTGATACTTTTTTAATTACCATTTTCTTGTCCTTCTTCATTTTCACTTGGTCAAAGGCAAGAAGTTAAATTGAGACAGAGGGTTTCACACTCAGCTGCCAAAATTGATGGCTTTACTCTTTGAACTCTCATTGATGCCTTTACCCTTTCACACTCAGTGCATACATTCATTGATCCCTTTACTCTTTCAACCTTGTCTTTTACAAGTTATTTGAATGTGTATGATCCTAGCACCTTCGTATTACTCAACCATAGTTCAAGGTAACCTCAATAATCTTTAGCTGTCAATTAAGGCCAACTTGTATAGATCTCAAGCATTTTTGGTATTTTAATTGATTGAATGTTGATTATAGCATTTTGCTGTGAATATTTTCAGTAACATCCATCAAACATAAAAAATTTTCCAATTCTATTGATGCCACTAATTATTTAGAATTATATATATATATATATATATATATATATATATATATATATATATATATATATATATATATATATTTAAAAAAGCAGCTTTTTGAATACATGCCTGCAAGTGTTTTATTACCTTCCAATTTGATAAGAAGATGAACAAGTGGACTCATACTCCATATTTCCATTTGTTGAAATGATTCTTATAACCAGATTTTCAAGTACTTAAAAGTAAATCAAATATATGATCATTATTTTCAGAAGCTCAGAAGTTGTTGGACTGTTACCCCAAGAGCAGTGACAAGATAACATTGAAGAGGTGGTTCTTTATTGATAAAAGAGTAGGGGAAGTAGACATGTGATAGAAACTCTTGTTTGATCCTTGTCAATACTTGTTTAAGTTTTCACTTTGTTACATTTTGTATTGCCTTAACTGTTTATTGGTTTAGTGTTAACATTTGGATTGATGTTTATATTGTTGGTTTGTGCTGACCTTAAGTGCTGTGGTGCAGTTTCCAACTTAGAGACCTTACTCATTTGAGGTAGCATCTTTAGGAAGAGGAGCTGAAACAGAATATTGGTTGAATAGGGAAGTTTGAGGCAGCTGTAAGTGGTAGCTTCAGTTAAAAAATCTACAACCTGTAAGTTTTATTTGTAATTGATGTCATCCATAATGAATTTCCTACCATTCCAGCTCTGCATTATTGAACTTGATCATGAGGTTGAAATTTAATTATTTGTTACCATTGGTGTTTTTGGTTCTGTTGTGAATTGTGTGAATATGTTCCAGCTTCTTATTTTCATTTTGAATCTGTCCTTAGGTGGTTGTGTAGTAAGATATTAACTTATAAGGAAATGATACCATGTCTAGCCTTGGTGATATGAACTAAAAATGCCAAAACTTGAATTTTATTGCACGAAATCTGCAGAAAAAGTAAAACTGGACCCTATCACATCTTCTAAAATATTTAAACCTTGGAAAATTGGTTCAAACATTCCTGTAAACAAGGTATAACAACAACCCAACCTTTTAACATTTAAGTATAGGCAATTTCATTACACCAATTCATGATGTAACTATAAGGATGAAGTAGAGTACAAGGACAAACCAACATGCATATATGTTGGTTATATACTATCATGAATCCCCCAAGTTACGAAAGTAGAAGGAGGAACCAAAGTTATAGTTGTTTTATAGTTTATATATTAACTAAAAAACTTAAAATTCCTTACTAAGGCTAAAGTAGACCATCTCTTAGGTTAAACTTTATTAACTTTACTCCACCTGGTAGTGGTTAAGGCCACTCCAGTGATTAATTTGGCCTTCAACATGTTCAAAGATACGTGTCTTAAAGTTGAACATATGATTTTGGACTTCAATTGTGAAGTCTCAAAATTGAAGGTGCAGTGGAAACATAAAAAGTGTTCTAAAAATAGTTGACAATTTTGATATTCACCTAATATAAGCAAAGAAAGTATACTGTTGTTATCCTAACAACTTTAAAGTACTTAAATGAAGCTAATAGACATGTCAAATTGGATGAAGTAGCAAAATCTAAAAATTTGACTACCTAAAAGTCTACTAAAAGGGTGAGAAAGAGGCAATTCAGCTAAAGTAGACTAATAATAACTAATGTTAATATCCTAACAAGTCTAAAGTAGTGAAATGAGACTAGGAAACTACTCAAAAGCAAACATTGACCTAAAACTCAGATTTTTGAGTTCTTAGAACCTAAAAAAGTTTACTAAAAAGGAGACAAATGGGTTTAAATCGTCTTTGTACTTGTTGTGCTTGTACTTCCAGTGTTCCTTAGTGTTACTTCATCATCTTAATCAGTGAATTTGGTTTGGCTGAGTTGAATTCCACCTTACATATTCATTTCCTAGTTTTGTCTAAAGTCATGTGCCTAAAATTGGAAGTGAACTAGTGATTTTCTGCTGCAGTGTGTTTGTTGGCTGTTTCAGTGTTTAAACACATCCAAATTGATGATACAAAGTTGCTCAAAACTGCAAATTATGTGTCCAAACGTGTTTGTGCAAAATCACCCTTTAAACCACCAAATTTTGCTTAAAATTAGAAGTAGACCACTGATTTTTTGGTGTAGTCTTTATCTTTATTGTTTAAGTGGTTGCACACCTTCAAATTGATCATATAAACTTGCTTCAAGCATCACTTTTGCTATTGAAACACTTCCAAGCATTTTTGGCCTTAAAACCACCATTTTGAAAGTCATTTTCTGGTGCAGTGGGCATTTCATGTGGTTTTTTAAAATTACCAAACATTATTCTTTAGATGTAGTGTATTATGACCTTCTTGAGTCATTGATTCTACTGTCCAGTTTTGATTCCATTGATTTCTACATTGTGGTCCAAATTTTGTGTAAAAAGTGTTGCATATTTGGCTACAAAAGGGGTGTTTTTTTTAATCTGTCCATTTCAGTGCAGTTTAAACATTTTTCCAAGTGTATTTCACCTTTTCAAACATGTATGCACTGTTCATTTGGCCAAATTTGAGTTCATATGCAAAATCACTTCCTAAACCATCATATTTGCCTTAATTTGGAAGTGAACTAGTCAATTTTGAGTGCAATGTGTTTCTTTGGTAGGTCAGTGTCTAAACACCTTCAAATTGATGATAAAAAGTTGCTAAAAACATCAATTTATATTTCCAAACGTGTTTATGAAGATTCACCCATTTAAGCACCAAATTTGGCCTAAAATTGGAAGTGGACCACTGATTTTCTGGTGTAATCTGTTTCTTGGCTATTTAACTGTTTGCACACATCCAATTTGATGATATAAACTTGCTTGAAGTCTCAATTGAGCCTTAGAGACACTGCCATTCATTTTGACCACTGTAGTCCACTTTTTTATAGCCTGCATACTGGTGGGTCGATCACCATTCATGAGCATGCCATTCGTATGGTATAATCTCATTACATAACTTTTTCTTTCATACACAAGTTATGTATATTGTATTTCATATGTACGCTTGTAATTCTTAATTATGTTACAGGCACAGGCTCTAGGACGGGCGGTCCATGTTGATGAGGTCTTTGCACAGACTCATGTTCGGAAGGGAACTAATCAATTTGTTGATGAAAGATCTCGGAAGACTCATGTAAGCAAATAACACTATTACTAATTTTTTATTTCTGTTATACTGTCGTTCTCTGACATTGCTTTTAATGTTTCAACAGGAAGACTTTTCTACGAGACTTTCACAGGTTAGATCTGAACATGAGTCAGCTCCTACACCGGATGATGCCAGTAATGCAGATGATGACATCCGTAGGACGCAGTGCTGGATCGACACCGTTGGTGGGAAGAAAAAGGGACGAGTGTATGGTGCGGGACAGCTTGCTGCAAACTATACAGCATCCAGAGGAGGTACTCTGAAGCACCAGCCTTCTTCTTCCACCAGTACTCCTGACGAGGTTCTTCAACTCAGGCAGGAACTCCATCAACGTGACCAGGAGCTCACTGATCTCAGAGCAGAGTTTTCAAATTTTAAGGCCCTGGTCATGACTGTCTTGCCTCAAACCTCACAGGACGTACAAAATATCCCTCCCACCCAATCACGACCGTCCTCATCACCTGCTGCCACTCAGCAGCCCACTTCAGTCCAACCCTCATCAGTCCAACCCTCATCAGTCCAACCCACACCAGTCCAGCCATCAATAGAGGAGCAGGATGATGAAAATCATTCTGATGATAGTTATGTACATTATTAGGTTTCATTTTCTCATTACTTGTTAGACAAACTTTTGGATATTAGAACATTTTGAGTTGATATCATTTCAATGTTAGATGTACTTACAGACTTTGGATGTTACAACATCCTTGTGTTACATTGTTTTATGTTTGAACTATAAATACATTATTTTTACATTAATGGATGTCCTGTGGATTATTTGATGTGCCTTGGATATTGATCATTGATTGGATCTTTGAGATGCACATTATGCATGTTTGTATGTGTTTGGCAATTTATGCAGGTCTGTTTGTAAATTAAATTTGTTATACAGGTCTGGGTTGCACAGGGAAAACCATTTCTCTAAAACCTGCTCTGCATTTTACCGAAGGCTTTTGCCCTTCGGTAAATGCCCTCGTCTGGCCATTACCGAAGGCTTCCGCCCTTCGGTAAATACCCTCGAATGCTCATTACCGAGGGCTTCTGCCCTTCGGAAATTACCGAAGGCTTTCGCCCTTCGGTAATTACCGAAGGCTTCCGCCCTTCGGTAATTACCGAGGGCTTTCGCCCTTCGGTAATTACCGAAGGCTTCTGACCCTCGGTAATTACCGAAGGTCAGAAGCCCTCGGTAATGGTTAGCGACAAGGGATTTACCGAAGGATTTTTGGCCGTCGATAGGCCTTCGGTAAACGTTCATTATCGACGGCTTTTGGCATTTTCCGAGGGTTTCTGGCCTTCGGTAATGCCCTACTTTTTTGTAGTGAACATGTTAGGAAACAACATAATTATATAAAAAAATATCAAAATAATATTTTATATATTATAAAAATAAACAAAAGTAATAATATTAAGAAGAAGTAAAAATATCAAATATGTGTTCTAGAAACAATTTGATGTATCACGAAATCACATAAAAAACATATAATTAACATTATGATAAGGGAAATATTTTAAAGATTTAAAAAAATATGAGAAATATGAAACTAGTCAAATTGTTGAAAAATGATGAAAATTATTTTATGTTACTCAATCAATTAAGAGTTTACTCAATTAATGAATTGTAAAGGAGAATTAAACATTTTCATACAAAAATAAAATAAATAATAAGTAAAAATATTAAAATTGAACAGAAATAATTGAATATATATACATATTCATTTATATTACCGTACCTAATTTAAAGAATTATATATTATCTATGTCTCCCGATATTGATATTAATTTTTTTATCAATACATAAACAAGTTGGAATAATACCCGCGTCAACAAGTTTAATCTTAATCACTTGTCATTCACCCTAAACTTATAATAACTTATTTATTGTCATTGTGACATTGTTGTCAGTGGAATTAATATTACTCCTTATTTTCATTTTCACTCACAATGGACTTATTAACTGTGGTAAATTATATACTTTTATAATCACTTAGAAGTTTTCCATCAATCACTATTTTCTTTATTACTTCCACAAATTAATCATTTGTAAGGTTATGTCTTGTCAACTCATACGTGACTAATTTGTTCTTATAATCATTGTATGCTAATACTTTTCACGACTAACAATTTTTTTTACGTTAAGTTTAGAATCAACATAAATATAAGGTTTCCGGAGGTTTTTATTTTTGGACAGAATTTTAATTCGGTCCTTTTCTTTCTCGGCGTCTCAATTGGATCCTATTTTTGTAAAAATTGTAACAATTCGGTTCTTGCCGTTAAATTGAACCCAACGACATCAGTGTCTTGTTGACGTGGCACACTGGAATGAGTACGTGTAAGGGCTACTCTGTCTGATGTGTATATTTATATTTTTTTAAAAACAAACAAATGAAAAGTAGGGTTTTGGTGTTTTTGATGATGGTGCTAAAAACGGAAATGGTAGCCGCGGAGGTGGCGGCTGGGGAGAAACCCACTGACCCTAGCGGTGATCGTCGATGGAGTCCAGAGGAGGCAGAGTTCTTACCTTTAGGGTATGAATTTGGGGATTTAGGTTTTAATTAAAGTTGACGTTGACAGAGAGCATGCACAAACCCTAACCCTTGTCGTTCTACGTTGACAGATTGCAAAGTTCAATCAATTTCACTGACTTTTTTAGATGTGGTTTATGCAAATCCACCTTCTTCCAATGCCTCCCTTCTTCCAATGCCTCCCTTTTTCTAGGATTCTCTTCCATCTGATTTCACTCTGCCAAGCTGGAGGCTCATTATTGGCTCATGAAGAATTTTACTTGAGAAAATCTTTTTCCATTATTGTAGAAGCAAAAGAAAAACAAAATGGAATCTGGAGTTAGGTTCTACTCAGTTGATGAGTTCAGATTGGACCCCAAATGGCTGATTGATGCTAAGCATCTCTTTATTGGGCCACAGATTGGAGAGGGAACTCATGCTAAAGTCTATGAGGGAAAGTAAGTTCGTATATTCAAACCCCATTTCCTATTTCCTATTTCCTCTCCCCAAGGTTAAATTTTTAATCTTTTCTTATTGGGAAATTGCATATCTCATGCCTGGATGTCATTTACTTTTGGATTTGTAATTATTGATTGTGTATGTTATTTACTGATTTGTAAAGCTTATTGGAAAATTGCATATCTCATGCCTTGATCTGAATAATTGTTTTGAAATTTTTGATGAAGTTTCTTGTTTTGTCAATCAGCTTCTAATTCTTTTTGCTGGATTTTAAAATCCCTCCACTCTGTCCTTTAACTTTTCTCTTAATTTTACAAAGTTTTTAATTTTAAAACTATCTTAATACACATCATTTATCCACGTTAAGCAAAAAAATCAGTACAAATCAGGACAACGTGCCACGTTTATAAGATACTGACGCCGTTTGACTCAATTTAACGACAAGGGCCGAATTGTTGCAATTTTTACAAAAATAGGACCCAATTGAGACACCGAGAAAGAAAAAGACCAAATTAAGATTCTGCCCAAAAATAAAGACCTCCTGAATGATTAAACCTAGATATAACTGATATAAAAATTCTAAACTTTTTAAAACGTTGAATAATTGTTATAAAATATGTCAGTTATAAAATATAAAAACCAAGCATGGAAAAAATATTAGGAAAATGATACTTGAACAACCATTTTTGACAACATTTAGACACGCGCACATGTGTCAAAATCTGAGTGGTCCATTTTCATTTAATTTTTCCAACTGGACCACTCAGATTTTGACACGTATGCGCGTGTCTAAATGTTGTCAAAAATGGTTGTTCAAGTATCATTTTCCAAAATATTAAAAGATGTTATTTACATGTTTATCACCTTACTTTCTATGATAATTAAAATTACATTAATATATAAAATATTATTTTCTATGACAATTTTGAGTACAACCATCACAAAAAGTAAATGTCATAGAAAATATATTTTCTTTTAAAATTTATGTATTTATTTCCCTATCTGCACAACAAATATTTTCACACAAGATTTCAAATAAACTACTAATAATCTAGTACATAAATATTTTTAAACTTTACTAAATGTTAATGTGTTTAAATGTATACGATTATTTAAGTTAGCTATACAAAGTTATTAATTCTATAACAATCATTAGAATAAATATTTTTGAAAAACATGTTCACAACTCTCAAATTTTTCGTAAAACTTCATAACGAGTCATTGAATATCTTCATAAACAAATATTTATTTTATCAATAAAGATAAAATTAATAATCAAATATTTACATTACCCAAGTTAATTGCATATTACATTCTTCCATAAATCACTGATATACATGTGCCTAGTCATATAAAACTCGTACTTTTATCTCTCCAATTGATTGATGTGAGCATTATAAAGTTAAATACAAATAATATATATAATTGAATAACAATACAAAAAAAATGACTTATTAGATGTAATGTATTGCAGTCTTTTCTAATTATGAAAACTCCATCAATTTAAATGAGCTTTCATATCTTAATATAAAATAATATTCATTAAAATTATACTAATTACTAAATTTATTTAACTAATTAATGCATATAAAGAATAACAAATAATAACATACATATTATTACTACTATTATTATTGATATTATTGCGATATAAAAGTATTAAAATAAGGAGTACAAGTACATATGATGCTTCGAAAAATAATTTCATCTACTCAAAACTTTAAGAAAAAATCAATAAATTTTATCAACCAACCTTTATTTTATACTAGTCTCTCATTCTCTCACATATTAAAGTAAAGTTTGTCCACCAACTCTTATTTTAAACTATTATCTCATTCTCTGATATATATATATATATATATATATATATATATATATATATATATATATATATATACTACACTGTGTGGCATAAGTTTAAATGTTCACATTTTTAGTATTTATTTTTCTCTGGCTGATTATCTTCAAGAAAGAGTATGAGGCAAACGGAAATCTCTTCTTTCATGTAAAGTTTTTACTCTGTTAATAGTTTCTGTTATAATAAGTCTCATTTATTATGATAAATTTTCGTTGTTATAATAAGTCTGCTTTATTACGATAGATTTTCGTTTAGAAAGAGTTAACATTTTATGACTACCTAGCATCTATTTTTTGTTGTACAATCCGTGCTTACTGAAGTTTATATTAGTTTATACAGTCTCGATCGGATTTTAAGGTTATCTCTTAGCAAATAAACTATAGATGGAGTATAGTTTATCAATCAAGACACAAATTATTTTTGTGTTAAACTTTACGAATTGTACCTATCATCACACAGCAATTTTTGTTTTAAAAAGTTAAAAGAAAGTGAGAAAGATGGATTCACACCATGTTTGGTAAGAAGTGTTGTATCAGTACTGCTATATACTGTTGTTCTAATGCATTTAAAACGATAGCACAATCACATCAAAATTGATAGCAATGGCATCACTCGAATGTAATGGTATCAAATGCAGTGGAGTTTTCAGTCACACATTATTTTGCTCAATTATTGATGTTGCATGCTTCAACCAACAAGCGATAAGCTCCAATCTGCTATTCCTAAACCAGTACTTACATTCAACAACATTACTCAGTTTATTATACATCTAACTCTCCAAATTCAATATTTTATTCACTTGCTTTATAAGAGCCAGCACGAACATATACGTGTGTCAGCATTTTATTACACTGTTGTATTTTTTTTACATTAAAATAAAATAATCATATAAAACTTATTATATTGTTTGGAAAGGACGACGATCATGAAAGTTAAAAAATAGAGAATGTAAAATGCTTTCTTGAAATACAAGTTTATGATAGTTAGTAGTTATGCAAGTAATAGACTCTTCTTTTTATTTTTTTGTCTGAGAGAATATGTAATATTATGATAGTAATTTTGGAAAACAAAAATATGTGCACAAATTGAAATATCTCATCTGTTATTGTTATGAGTGTATATAACCATCATTGGAGGGGCAAGTAAGTGCAAAATTAATGACAAATTTAGAGACAAGTGCAACATACTATAAAAAATATATTGAAATTCTTGCTGATATAGTGAAGAGAAATTGTTTTCAATAGTGAAATGGATAGAAAGATCGAGAGCAAAGATAAATGTCATAATTACGTTCTTACTAGATAACATACTAATGTACATATTTAAAAACATACTAAGAAAATTGAAATGTAAAAACATACTAGATGACAAATATTCTTCACGAGAATTTCACAAGATTTGGAAAATAAGAGAAGGATTCAAAGGATGATATAGCAAAATAAAAATCTAAAGGATAAAAGGGACATAAGGCAGATCTGTGGGTTAAGAAACTTCGACACTTTAAGTCATAATGTTCAAAGTAGGAAAAGTCAAACGAAAGAAGTTTGTCAAAAATGATTCCAAGAAAAAACTAATGTCACATGGAAAAATTTGACTTGGTTGACTTTGAAGATGAAGACATATAGAAGAAGAATCACAACTTTGTTTTATGGTAGCCATGATGGAGTTTAAACTACCTTTGAATGAGTCACATGAATAGGTAGACTTTATTAACATTCATTTTATCATACAGGCATGGAATGAGCTTCTACATAAGTCTTTACTGCTTTTGGAAACCTTCTATTAACTGCTAAAAAGGATTTAAGAGTTGTTTGTGACTAAATAGCTCAGCATTTGAAAATCATGTTCAACTCTACAAATGATCTAATCACTCAAAATTTGGAGCAGAGATAATACAATGAGAACTGTTCAAAGTAAACGAAAATGTGAAATAAAGTCCTAAAAGTCTAAGTAAAAACTTTGGAATAATAAGAACAAAAAATGATTCATTGATTTTGTCAGTAGAAAAAATCTATAGAAAAAAAAGAGAGTCTTTCTTCAATAGGCCATCCTCCACATGTAGACAATCTACTAAGATAGAACAGGGTTTTGAAAAAATTCACATCCTTGAAAAGATCGGAGAAAAAAGGCTTGATCTTCTTGTAAGAAGTTCACAACACCCCCACATGATAGGATATCAATAAGTTGTGAGAAGAGAAAAATAATCTCATGAAAATTCCTTTTAGTTTAATTTCGTTTGGTTATTGATAGTTTTTAGTTCAGTTTAGTTTCTTTCCCACTTCTATTGCTATTTAAGGTTAGTTTTTGCAAAACATGATTTACTTGTGTGGCACGCAGTACTGCAAAAGCTGTGAATAGGATGCAGCATGGTCCAAAAATCTTAACCCTTATGAGAATGTAGATCATAGCAAAATTGAAGAGAGCAAAAATGGACCCCTTTAAAAGATCCATAATGGATTGTCCAGAAAAAAGAACAGTACGCAACATCTAAGACATCATGTAAAAATTAGCTCCACCTTATATTCCGAACAAAATTGGTAAACTTTTCTTCTACGAGTAGGGACTCCATATATACAAGCTTGGTAATATTTAAATATACCATAGTTACTTAGTCAGAAGATATTTGTATAGATAAAGTGTCTCCATACCGTGATGAAATGCAAGTGCAAGCCATTTCATTCAATATTTACCATCGGCAGATCCCAGGTGCTTCTGTTCTTCTCTTTGCAAGCACTTGCTCACATTTTGAAGCAGCATATACAAAGCCAACTGCATGAGTGGCACAGACCAATTAAATTGCTTATTTATAAAAGAAAAAAACTTAGATAAAAGTAGTGTTATTGCTGTTAACCAATTAGAAATTAAGTTTTACCTTGATAATCTGCAAAATCTTCTGATTCAGACTTTTATGATGCAAGTTACCGAAATACAACTTCAATTCTGATAAGAGAACAATATAAAACAGAACTGTATCCAAATTCGTCTCTATAAGTGTTTAACAAGTAGCTAGCATAAAACAAATTGTAGGCGTGGGGTGCGGGCAATGAGAGGGAGGAGGAAAAACTGTGTGCATTTCTACTTCACTTCAAAATCTTGAGAATTTGCAAGGCAAGGATTCCCATAAGTAGAAACATGTGGTTCTACTCAATCAAAATCAACCGAGTTTAAGAAGAAAATTTATTAGCATAATCACCACTAATGAAAAAAACCCATCGAAATCCATCGCACCTTACACCATTTCTGTTACATCTCAACAGACAAAATATGTTAACAGCTACAACCAACACCTAGAAAACAACAACAACATCAACTATCGAGTAGAACTACTACCAGACCTCATGCTGGACCAGGGGAACTTGGCATCATCGACACTCTCGCGGCGGCCCAAACGCCCATGATTTTGGGCCCGGAAGGGCCGTTGGGCCCTGAAGGGCTGCTGGGACTCTTTCCTGTCATCGAGCCAGTGACTCCTGGCGTGGGTGTCTTCCTCGACGACGCTGGACGTGGTTTGCTTGTTGACCCTCTTCTTATCCTCCTCGATGATTCGGATCGGGTAGAGATCGGGCGAAATGGAGAGCGGGTTCTTGAGAGTGACATAAGCCTTTTTGTAATCGGGTTTGGCGATCAACAAGCCGCCCCGTTTCTTCTTCTTACCCTCCATGTTCAATGTCTGAACCTTTTCGACCTCGAACCCGTAGAGGGATTCAAGAACACGCTTGATTTCGATCTTCGAAGCGGAAGGAATGGTCTTCAGTGCAATTTCTTGGATGTTGGTGAAGGTTTTGGGCATCAAAAGTTTTATGGGTAGGTTTGCAAACTGCACCACCCTTCTTCCCATTCTGCTTCCCATGGTCGTTCACGACGTCTCTCGCCACACTACCTTCGCAAAACTTCAAAACTTTCCCCTCTGCTCTTTTGCCCTGAAAATAAATATCGCTTTTCCGGCCAAAACCCAATTTTCACATCGGGCCTGATTATTTTTGTTCTTTCCAGTCCCCAAAAGAAGAAGGCCCAATCTTGAATGAAAAACATTAGGAATTATAAAATAAAATGATATTTTATAATTAAAAAATATATTTTTCAAATCAAACACCTTTAAAATCGTAGAAGAGTAGAAGTAAACTATTTTTCGGAGTTTACCTGAAAGATCAGCAGCATCCAATTCGTAAAGTCCAAACAATGTACAACGTTTAAAAAATGTACAGCGTTCTCACAGTGGTTGCAACATTGTCCCTGGTATTATGCGTTGACTCAACAAACATTCATAATTTTAACCTTCACTTCCATATATTTTTTTTTATTTATTTTGATGGTATAATTTAAAATATAAATTTTACATTTTAAATTATATAATCTCAATCATATTTTTATATTATAAATAATACAATTCAAAATATGATTTTTTATATTCTAATGGATATAAATCAAAACGTGTTCCAGAACATATCCAAACATTTTAACGTTTAAGTCAGTTAAGTAAGTCAATTAATAATAAATATAATAATTAATAAAAATAAATCACATATCTTATTAAAATGCATTATTTGTATCATTGTTCATAAATTCTTACTTTGAATAATAACTTATTAATCTTGAATTATTTTAGTTAATATTAAATTATTGTGAATAGTATGTGTTGATATGATGTCGTCGTGATTTAATAAATACACATTAGGTATTTGTTTACTTAGCAGATCAACAAGTATTCAGGAGTAGGTCATATATTTTTACAATCGAAAGAATCTTGAACATATATAGTACACAAAATATAAAAAATGTATTTTAAAGTATACAATTCATAAGATGTATATATTTTATTTTATATCTCAAAATACATAATATATTCTAAATTTTACATTTAGAATAAAAAAATTATGAGGGTGCAGATTAAAATTATGGAGGTGTAGGAAGAAGATGCCAAACAACCAATTTTTGCTTATTGAGGTGAATTTTTAAAACTAAATCTTTCTTTTGTGAGCCCAAATTCTGTAAAGAAAGAACCAAAACAGATTCTAATAATAAGTTACAAGTGCTTATTTCAAACATTCATATATTTAAGTATGTGTTTCAACTAAGACCAACATATAAAATAATTCACTTTTTGAAAATATTTTTTCTAAAATATTTAGGAAGTTACCAGTGAATATTTCAACTGACAATCTAGTTTTCCTTTTTTTGGTAAACGTTTAAAGGGGAAACAAAATTTAAAGTGAAGTATGAGATGTTATATCAGTGAGAAAAGAGAGTGAATTCTTTATTTTTCTTCTTTATACAAGGCCACCCACTTTTCCATCATTTTCTAGATTTCTGCATTAATTTCTGCAAGAATCCTGTGAACTCTCCTTCATTGATCCACAACAAGAAAGAAAAGAAAAAGAAAAAGCCCCTTCTAAAGTTGGAGTTATGTAGTAATAATTTATCTAAAACCAAAACAAATCATAAGAAAATAGCATAGCCATTTAATCTTACATACAACATTGCATGAAGCTGCTTCAAAATTTGCCATATAGTCGTGCAAAAGTAACCTATTGTAGCTATATAACTCACTGGACTATGGATACCACCACTCCAAAGAAAAATTAACAGTTCACTGCACTTATTCTCTGATACGAGAAAAATGATCTCAGACTAAGTTCTCTGTGTTACAATAACTTTTACTGGTTTAGTTACCTCTTGATAGAAACAGTAACAACAGTAATCATCTCATCTTGTAGCCAAAGGAAACCAACGTTGGTGGAAGGAAGATTGGTAAGCCATCATGAACAAGACAAAGAGAAGCAACAGTGCCACTCCCCATGGAGACCCTCCAGCTCTGTGAAGCGACTCTCTCTCTTCTGGCAACGGTATTGGGAACGATGCTCCGCTTGAGAGGCAGTGAACGACCAGCAGCAACAGCAGTGGAACCAGAGCCAGAAAGATCTTCACCTGCACAAGCAAGTCCTCGAACAAGGACTCGTAGTTTATGTACCAGGAGAATGCCAGCACGAACAAAAGGATGATCACGAAGAACACAAGGTGGAGAGGGAAAGACAAATACTCCCACAAGTAGTAGTACTGATCATGGTACCTTGCCATGTTGAGATGTTTGTGAAGAACTAGTGGCTCAGAATTTTATATGAGATTGAATGAGATCTTGTTAATGTTTCAGATGTTGTGTGGAGCCTTCTCGGGGTTCCATATGAAGAGAAAGTTAGGTCAAAAAGGTTTATATATAATAAGAAAATCACTTACCACATTCGTTATTCATTCTTTCACACCGAAATTAATTAAAAGTCTTTCAATTTATGTCATAACTCTCCTAAAGAAAGTCACAGTTTATGTTTCTGCCATTAATGGAAGCAAAAAGTATATGTTAATTGTAATTATGTTGATGAAGCCACATCATAAATAACAGATAAAAGAAAAAGTATAAGAGAATCAAAGTAAAAATGAACTGCGTTTAAGAAAAGTAAAACATACATAACAAAGTGAAATACGAATTAATAGTGTCTGTCAAAAGAGAAAGTAGAGATTCTACTTTTTATTTTATTCTGGTGAGGAGTGAGAAACATCGAGATTATCCCAGAGACTATAGGAAGAGAATAATAATTGCTGATTTAGATTGAAAATGGTGTGATCCAATGGGGAGGTGCCAGATACTATGAACAAGGAACAAGAAAACGTGTGAAGATGAGAAAATCAAGGAATTAAAATTAGAAATTTAGAAGCAGTGAACACTGTAGTTTTTGATAAAGAGGAGGCAAATGGGGTCATTCCATTGGGAAATCTGCGTCTTGCTTATTGCCATGTATGGCCCATGTTTCCACTTCCAAGCTTTATTAGGGTTTAGCTACCACATTCTTCACTGTATCTGATTCTTATCAGATAAATTCGTGTCCATTTGCATATTCTATATTACGCGAATAATTAATATATATGATATAATAAAAAACAGAAATAAAAATAAAATAAATTAAGAAACAAAATGAAGATATCTTAAGCAAAATGCATAAATTAGTTTAAGTTTGAGCAGAATTTTCTCTTATTTAACTAGTTAGAAGAAAGATACACATCACATAGTACTCTGTCATTCATGATCATGCATATTTTCATCCGTTCTTTTGTCTTTTTCTCTTTTTGATAATGTTCCTCCGCTCCTTCAATGGTTGCTTTCAATTGTTTTTGAAGTATCTCTTACCAGTAATAATGCAATACACAGAATCAACTATTTTGATTAGGTTGGACCACTGTAGTTTAATCCAAACATCATAATAAATATTCTTCACTGTTTTAATAATGTAACTAAAATAAATCAAACTTAGATACCTTCATAACTTGCATGTACATATATAGTCTTAACATCAACTCTCATTTTGAGTCTCTATTAATATAATATAGAATGTTAATAAATAAGATGTATGATGTATGAAAAGACAATTTTTTTAATATATGATTTAAGTACTTTATGATTCAGTTGTTGAATAGTGATAAATACTTTATTTAAAATAAAGTTATAGATTAACTAAACATAACGTAGAAAAATATTTTTCAGACGAAGTTAATATACAAATTATGTCCCTGTTCTGGAAACTTTTTTTATTTAACAAATCATAATTATATTTTTAATATAGGTGAAAAATTACATTTTAAATGATATTTTTGAGTTTTTTTGTTTTATTTTTTGTGACCAACCCACCAAACTCAAACACGCTATGTGTGGGTGAGATTGGGCTTGCTAAAATTAATCCGTTTAGAATATGGACTTTGCGAAGCCCATGTTTCACATGTTTTGGGTTGCGGCATCCATCTTTACGTTAATATAATTTATTAAGAAAAATTACAGAAAAATCAACAAAAACAAGTAATGGTTTCTTTATCAAAATATAAAATCAGGGGTTATATAAGGGTAAGAAACTTATTAGTACCAGTTAAGATTATTGTTCTTTTTATTGAATGTGTATGATTGATGAAACTTTCAAAGTAGTTATTTTACTCCTTAAAAACAATATAAAAAGAAATTTGATGAAATATTTATTTAGGTATGGTAACATATTAATTTTGATCTCATGTATCTTTTTAATTTTTAAAATAAGTTTTAATCATTTAAAAGTCTTTTTATAATTGGACACTAAATAGGAAGGGATGAATTTGATCGTATACGTCTTAAACTACTTGTATCTATATTATATATTAACTTTGGCACGTTTATATTAAAGCGTTTGATTCATAGTTTGTAAAAATTATTATCATATTAACATAATAAAAAAAGAGATATTAGAAATTAAATGATACAAGTGGTGATACATGTATTCATTTAATCAAATATATTATTAAATATTTGCCTTGCCATGGCTTTGAAGACATTTATTTATTACTTTTGATGTAAGACATTTTTATGGTAGTTATATATACCAATAAAATAATTAATTGATTTTAAGACATTTATTGATCTATAAAATTTAAATTTATAACATTTCATGAAAAAATTAACATTTCATAAAAAGGAGAAAATACTCTATAAAAGGCAAGAATTTATTTTAAATGATGCCTATATGGATGGTTAAGAAGACGAGACAGTAATATTGTAGTAACTTCTAAGAACTTAAACTCGTACAAGCTACTCTTTTTTTTTTAATTTTATTATTATTTTAAAAGGTGGTATATTGAAAAGATGTGCTTCAAGTACATCCATGATGATTGTGGGGTAACCCTAGCAAAGATAGATTCAATGCTTTTATTTCTAATTTCTTATTTTCTTATTTCACATAGCAGTCATCACATGGATTACACGTGTTATTTGCAGCCTATTTGACCACACATCCGCAACCTCCGCCGTGACCTAATCTCCTCCGTGTCCTCCTCCGGGGCTTCCACCGGGGCCTCCTCGGGGCCCTCCACCGGGTCCTCCACCGGGGCCTCCTCGGGGTCCTCCACCGGGTCCTCCACCGGGTCCTCCTCTGGGTCCTCCACCAGGTCCTCCTCTGGGTCCTCCACCGGGGCCTCCACCGGGTCCTCCACCAGGGCCTCCTCTGGGTCCTCCACCGGGTCCTCCTCTGGGTCCTCCTCCGGGTCCTCCTCCGGGTCCTCCTCTGGGTCCTCCTCCGGGTCCTCCTCCATCTCTTCCCCAGTCATCTAATCCTGCTCGTGTCTCGGATTCTTCTGCTGCACACGCATATACAAACATTTTTAAATATTTTAATATATAATATCCATTCTTTCATTTTTATGTAGAACAGTGTCTTACATTCAAAGTTTTTCAATTAAACAACATAATTGCATGCAAGGGCTATGTTTAGAAATTATGTTTAAATTCTTTCACTAAAATTAATTTTCAATTGCTTTAGTGAAATGTGAATAGGAATAACAAGAAAGAAAGATGGAGATTAATTGGTAGAACAGTGGTTCTTGGTGATATGAGGAAGGAAGAGATGCAGTATACTTACCCATAGTACCATGTTTAGATGGCTGAGTTGCCATAGCAGAGATGAGAAGCAACGTGCAGAGGAAGCAAAAGAAGAAAGTGGTTTTGGTATTCATGTTTGCTGCTAGGTTAAGAGTTACTGTGAGATACAAAGAAAGTAGTTTCTCAATATATAACTATTTATAGTGATAATGGAAGAGTATAGAAGAGAGCTGAAAGTAAATGATAGCTCTTGATTCAAGACAGAAAAAAAAAATGGAGTGAATGATCCTTATCAACACCACTGAGCCATAAAAGGGTTAAACTGGGACAAGTGTGTAAACTGAGGTAAGCAAATCTAACACAAGATGGCAAGTGGCAAGTGACTAAGGAAATCTGCAAACTCGTTGCTTAAAATATGTAACAAAATTTCTACAAACATTAAACGAAATGGATATTCGTGCTGTATTTTTGGTTGATCAATGTCTCAAATTTTCTGCTTTAAGTTCTGGGGGAGTCCTCAACTTTATCTTTATATGAAAATTTTGATATGTTGAATTTAACTTTATCTGGAAATTTTACTTGGGAATTTCAACTTTATCTTCTCTTTTTCTTCTAAGTGTATACTACTACTAGTACTACACCTGTTACATAAATTTTGAACGGGATTTTATATCGACTTACATAAACGTAGTCAAAATAGAGATATAACACAGTCAAATCATCTTTCTCTATCTACACTTTTGATATACAAAAATTTAAAAAAACCTTTAAAATTTATAAACAAAAGTAAAATTATACAAAATTATTTTAACCTATCACCCCAAGAAAGCGAAAATAATACAAAATAAATAATTACAAAGAACACAAGAAAAGAAATCATCTAATTTGTAAAAATATTATAATTTCACTTAATGTCAAGTAGGAGAGTTTCCAATAATACTTAATTTTGATTACTTTTAGATTAACAAAGAATGTTGCAATTGTAAATATCTCAAAACACTTTTTTCCAAGTTATTATGAGTTTGTATTATGAAAAAGACTTATTTAAATAGATATTTTTTTTTTAAAAAAAGAGACAATTGTTCATAATTATGTAATTTATTTAATTGATTATGTAATTACTTCATCAATTAATATAGAAACAAGAACAATGTTTTAGTTTATATTAGATTAATTGATTATCTTTCAGATTAATTGATTAACGCAGAAAAAAACATAGTTTTAGTTTTGCATTAACATTAAGTGATTATGTTATTAATGTAATTGATTAAAAAAATAATTTTTGCAATTTTTTTAAAACTTGATTTATTTAACGCTAAAACTAACTCTACTTTATTACAATTAAATTAAATTAATTTTATGAAAATCTTAACTTTCGCAACCAATCTAGTCATAATTATGATCTAACTATTCTAAATCATTCACTACGTATGAATATCTTGATCTTATTTGACATATGGTAACAACATTTGTTAGTAATGTTAGCTTGCAGCAACATTTGTTAGTAACAACATTTGTTAGTAAATGGTAACAACATTTATTATAAAGTTTTAAACCTATGTTTGGTTAATTTTTTGAAAGGGATTTCATTAAACATTGCTACAATTACAAATAACTGGCACAATCCTATCTCACCAAATTATGACATCATAAGAATGAAGAAAGATGAAACTAGAACAAGTCTGTTCTTGTATGCATAATTCAAAATTGTTAGAAATCATCCGTGCTTTTCATTGATACGATAGTATCAATATATATATCAAAACAAGAGGAATCATAATCTATGATTATGGATCTTACGAGTGTGAATCTCTATAATTATGATCCTATTCAAATTATTGATTTCTAATAATCATTTATAAGAAAAATATTTGCTATGCATTTATTTACGTTATTTAACAAAAAATAATCACTAACTTTTTCTCAATAAACTATGGGTGACAAGTTCAGTTTCTATATTTTCAAATTTCGTTTTCTTCCATATTTCATCCTAAATGGTAATATAAGAAGAGCTCATCATCAGAATTCACCAATGATAATAAACAACAGAACTACTAATCCAAAAGTATGTGTTATTCTGCACAACTCAGATTCCTCCTTCTCTATACCCACGATATGATCCATATAAACACAACGTTACCAAAGAGCAACCTTAAAACTTTCAACGTGTGAGTGCAGGGATTGCAACTTCTTATATAATATAATTTATGTTCGAAGAAAGTTATTAGTTTTAAATTAGGTGAAACTTGTAGGAGGTACAGATAATAGCATGGATTCCTTGTATAAATATATATTATATTGATTCAATATATGAAGTTAAAATATTACAAGAATAGGGGAGAATGGAATCAATTATCTCATTGAAAGCTACATTTAAGTTCGAGAAAGAACTAAGTAGTTGTCTAACTTTGGACTTTGGTTTCATATGCACCAACTCCTTTATTCTGCATCTCATTACTCTTTCAATATCCTCCTCCTCCTTCTCCGCCACCTTTTCCTCCTTTACCACATCCGTTTCCACTACCGCCACCAGCAATGCCTCCTCCTCCATGGCTTCCACAACCTCCTCTTCCACTGCCACCACCGGCACTACTTCCTCCCCCTTGGCTTCCACCACTTCCCCAACCTCCACCACCTCCCCAACCTCCACCACCTCCCCAACCTCTCCCACCTCCACCACCTCCCCCACCTCCACCACCTCCTCCACCTCCACCGCCTCCCCCACCTCCTCCCCCTCTTCCACTGCCACCACCGCCACCACCACCACCACCTCCTCCTCCTCCTCCTCCAGCACTACCACCTCTTCCTGGGCATCCACCACTACAATCACCACCTCCTGGTTTACCTCCTTGGCCACCGCCAGATCCACCACCACCGTATCCGCCCCCTCCTTTTCCTCCCTTTCCTCTATAATGATCCGTACCATAATTTGACACGAGTTTCCTACCGCTAAAAACTGCAAAATCGCCAGGTTTAGGATTAATATATCATGTTTATTTCCTCAAATTGCCATGATTTGCAAATATTCCAACTGACTAAAACAAAAGGAAAAGAAAACGAAAGGAAATACTCACAGAGTCCCTGCTCGTCATCGCTTCCAGTAAATTTCTCGTCAATTCCACTCATACCTGGAGCTTCACCAGCAAAGGTTTAAAATAATACACGTCAATTTAACATGCATTTCATGCACCAAATAATTGCAAATAGGAATGCACTTCTAAACTTTGATTAATCTTATGGCATCACAAACATAGAGTACTATATTGGCACGTCGTTTCTATATACTCTTGCTAAATTGTTTAACAAGTTTAATTAATTGTCGAAAAAATAAAGTGCATTATCGATACTAAAATAAAGCTGAGAGCCTCGTACCATTTCCCTCTTCTAGAGGTGGATCATCAGCCACAACCGCAGCGATGACAACCACCGCGGACAGAAAACACAGCAGAATAAAAGGCTTGAGATTCATTTTGTTACTAACCATAACAATACTTGAGAAGGATGAAAACAAGGGTCAGGGAAAACCCTATATATAGTGCAAGAAAAATATAAAAAATTGCATGCGAGTGAGTGAGCAGGACCACATCTGAATAGCAACATTAATATCTTTGGCTCTTTTTCGCGCACTTTCAGGCCTTCTCTAACTTTGCCATGAAAACCTGCTATTCTAAACTGTGTATCAAATATTAAACAAATATTTTGATATTAATTTTGATATTAATTTTCCTTACTTTTTACTTTCTTTTAATTTTGAAAAAAATAAAAAAAAAATTATTTTTTATTATCATTTTATTCTTAAACTGTGTATCAAATATTAAAGTATGTCATTTACTATTACTTTTTTTTATGATAGCTTCAATATGCGTATTTATTAAAAGTAATGATACTATGACTATATATTTTTATCTTCATTTCACATATAATACAAATGTAAAATAAAAAATAATTTTTTATATTTTAAGAAAATAAATAAATAAAAAGTAAAAAAAAATGTGAATAACAAATGTAAAAAATTTATATGTATTAAAATATCACTTTTCTTTCGTTACAATAAAGATGACAACCTGACATATCATCTAAGTTTCTTTCAGTCAAAGAAAGAGAAAAAGATTGGAAGAGGACACTTGAAGGTCAAATATTAGGAAGAGTTTCTGATTTCACGTATCCATGTCACTGACCATGATCAACACTAGGACAAATGAGGTAGGTAATATTTAAAGAAAAAAAAGTATTTTGAGACATTTGTTTTACGACATTTTATATGTTATTCTTTTTAATTAATTCACTATTTATTTATTATTATACTGACGTACTCTAAACTCTTACCGATTTGGTTAATTATAACACTATCCATTAAAAAAGACCATGCATGCATGAGTTGTGCTGAAAGCTAAATAATTAACAAGAACTAAATGGCAGTAGAAAGTTTCCAATATCCTAGAATATTAGGGCTTAGGCACATACATACCACACACACATACACACATATATATATCAAGGCCAAGAGGCCATAGGACAATGGGGTTTCCTTATAAATCATTTTTCATTAGTAAACAGAAAGTTGAGTAAAATTTTTTGATAAAAGATTGATACCATAATTATAAAGGAACGAAGGAAAAGGTTAAGAAAGGGGTACTCTTGATATCATAATTGATGGTTAGTTTTGGCTACCGATTCATACGAGTGTAATATAGTTCATGTATCAAAAATCTTCCTGAAAAGAGTTTCAAGTAAGCGTGTATTGTTAAGATAAACGGCGATACAAAAAAAAGAATATTCTTTAGAGGAGGAGTTACCAATGTAACAGGAACTCACCCTTAAAAGGAAAATTACTGAAAATTCAAGTATGAGTCTAAGTCCCACATTCGATAAAAATGTAAAAGTAGAATAGGTAAAAACCCGTTCACCCTTAAAAGGAAGATTGTTAGAAATCCAAGTGTGAGTCTAAGTCCCACACTTTTATACCTTTTAATCTCTTAATTAAATTTTAAAAAAGAATAATTTTGACATAAATTATTGTACAATATTTTAACATAATACATATGTTATTTTTTATTAATTTATTATTTATTTCTTATTATGTTGACGTACTCTAAATTTAATGAAAAATATATATTATTTTTCATTAAGTTTTCATAATAAAGAAGTAATTAACTAATTGCTTGATGCTGATTTGTAGGATATTTTGACTGAAAAAGCTAACTTTTGACAACTCACATTTGTTTTTCGTATTTAAAAATTATGTAATAATATAATATTAAATTAAGTCATTCATTTAAAATATAAATAAAAACATTAAATTAAAATGGTTATGGAATGATGACAGGGTATTTACCTATCATATACGTATTTTGATATAAAGAAAGCATTCACAGAACAATTCATTCAAATAAATAATAATATATTTTAAAATGTTAAATTAAAAGTAAAATAATTTTAATCAAAACAATGTTATTTTGAGTCTGTAAGTAGGTGAGTGGGTGAGTCAAAAGATTATTACCGTTATCCTATTATAAGGATTTCTCCATTGAAGGTGGGTAAATCTTGAACAAATGGGTATATATATGTTGCGCAATAAAATTTTTAAATATGAGTATTTATTCATTTTTATTATTTTATTTTAATAAGGAGGGTTGTTAAACGTTTAATTTTGAAAAGGAACGGTAAACGTATAGCTAATCTAAGTATAATTAGCTGTAAAATAATGAAAAGCACCAAAGTTAACTTGAAAATGCCTACTTGCTTCATCGATTTAACTGACTAATAAATATAAACGAAACTTAATTCAGTCTCTTTAGTTTCTCTTATATAAATTATAAGAATAAAAACAAAACTTTCAATAGTTCATTAAATGTTTATCATAAAGTTTGTAAACCATTAATTCCTGTAGTTTTGAACATGAAATAACCTTCATTAAGAATATGTATTGTACAAAAATAATATCCATTTTTATTTGACATTTTATGATAAAAAAAGAATAGAAATGTTAACGAACTTATAGTTTTAGGTTTCAAAATATAAATTCCAAAAAGAAAAAAAATCGTTTCACTAAAATGCAGCTAACAAGTCGCTTTAAAGTCAAACTAGACATGTTCATAGCTAAATTAAAAAAGAGAGAGACTAGAGACATTGTTCGTGACGAATCTATTGATATGTGTAAGACCCATGAAAAATATTTAAATTTAATAAATAGTTGTTTTTTTTATTTTTATAAAATAAAAGTATGGTAAAAAAAAAAATTAAAATTTATGATAGGTAATAATAATAATAATTTCAAAGGAAGGAGTTTAAAAATTTGAGAATTTATTTTAAAAGTTAAAAAAAAAAAAGAAAAAAAAAAAAGAAAATGAATAGTGAATAGTGAATAGTAAATAGTGAATAGTGAATAGTTAAAAAAAAATATTAAAATAAATTGTGGAAGAAAACACTCCACGTAGAATGAATGATTCAGAGATAAGAATGGTGAATAAAAAATAATTTTTGAATAGTAAAAATGAATAGTAAAAGTGAATAGTAAAAATGAATAGTAAAAATGAATAGTAATTTTTTTTGGCTATAAATAGCCAAGGGGGGGAGGCTGAAAATTTGCACCAAAATTCTAGAGAAATTGTGAGAGAAGAAAGTTGGAGGAAATTATAGTTGAAGAGGGGAAATTCTGGAAGTTTCCGGAGAACGGTTTGAGAAGAGGAACCTAAGTCTGGAATAGAGGTAAGGGGAGTTACATTTTGTTTGGTATTATTTTGAGTCTTGTATATGTTGCTTTTGGTTGATCTTAAATCTTGAGTGTGAAGTATTTTGTTTCTGTATGATTTTGAATTTTTGATGAGAACATGCTTTTGTGTTTAAATCCAAGTGTGATAGTTGTAAAATGTGATGTTGATTATGTTATGCATATGTATGCTATTAATTGCCTATGGATGGATTAGAAGTTGTCTAACCGGCTCTGCCAGATTCAACTTCTTGTTTCCCCATACTTTATATTGTTTTCCTTTTTCGTTTTTATTTTGGAAGGATTAGAAGTTGTCTAACCGGCTCTGCCAGATTCAACTTCTTATTTCCCCAAACCTGTTATTATTCTTATTATTTAATTACGTTGTATTCTTGGAAGGATGAGAAGTTGTCTAACCGGCTCTGCCAGATTCAACTTCTTGTTTCCCCATACTTTATATTGTTTTCCTTATTCGTTTTTATTTTTGGAAGGATTAGAAGTTGTCTAACCGGCTCTGCCAGATTCAACTTCTTATTTCCCCAAACCTGTCATTATTCTTATTATTTAATTACGTTGTATTCTTGGAAGGATGAGAAGTTGTCTAACCGGCTCTGCCAGATTCAACTTCTTGTTTCCCCAAGAGTTTTTATTAAGTTTATTTTAATGATTGTCAAACATTTGATTCTTCTCCGTTGACTATTTATAGTAAGATTTTATTATTGTTAATTTGTTTGTAATATATTTATCTTGTATGATTTCTGTGTTGAATGTATTTTATGATGTTGATATGAAATTATGAATCTGAACATGATATGAGTTTTATGAGGAAATTTTGTAATAGTATGACATGAGTTGAGGAAAATGAGCATGATATGAGTCTCATGGAGAGATTCTATATTGGTATGGTATTAGTGTATATGTTGATGTTGAGGGTCCTGTTGTTGGTGGTTATCCTAAAACTCTAATAATCTTCCAGTATCAATTAGAGAAGGATGTGTTATGTGGTGAGAGTAGTAGGAGGTCCTAGTCTATGTTTATAGACATTAATGGATTAACCTTGTGGGTGATATGATATATTATATTTGGCCAAAATTTTTGTTGTTGAAATCACCACAAGTGCATGACCACCCGAGACTTCCATCAACATTATATCCGGATAATAGAGTCTAGAATGATAATTGCATTTTACATGAATTTATGGTGAATGTATTACGTATAGCAATAGTGTAATGTTTTTCTTTGAAAGTTGCATGGTAGCTCACCCTTACTTGTTTGTTTGTGCCGGAAAAATCTTATTTTTGCGATGATCGTATAATGTTTTTGTTATACGGGAGCAGATGAGGGAACGACATCTGAACCAATTCAAGTGAAGGAGGAAGCAGCAGAAAAATGAAGAATATTTTAAGAAGAAGAAAAATATAAAATAAAATTAAGAGTGTTTTATTTATGTGTGAAAATTTAATGTATTTCTAGTGTGAACTATGTTACTCCTAAATGGAGGGTTGTAATATTGTATGATGTTTTCTTTATTAATGAAATAAATTTGGGTGTGAGATGTTTTATATTTTGGGGTGTTACATTTAGTGGTATCAGAGCGGTTCGTCCTTAAGACGACCTAAGAGTTGTGGATTAATCCTACAAACTCATATTATAACTCATAATAACAATAATTCTCTGTGTGAACAGAGAGAAATGGCTCGTAGACAACCCAACCGTGAAACCCCTGAGGTACCCAGCCTTGCAAGGGCTTTAGAATCTATCGCATCCGCTCTTCAACAACAAGGAGCTGCTTTAATGCAACAACACACAACGGCCCTACAACAGTTAGAAACGGCCAGACTAAATTCTGAAGCAAGCCAAAGACAACATGTAGAAACCTTAAGACAACTAGCCGAGAATGGAACCCATGTGGAAACTCAACCTCAGAGAGTTCAAGAATGGACCTTAGAAAATTTTCTGCAACATCGTCCAGCTATTTTTAATGGGAAAACAAGTCCGGATGAGGCTGATCTCTGGATAAGGAACATGGAAAAGATTTTTGAAGCGAAAAGGTGTCCACCCGAAACTAGGTTGGCATATTCTGAGTATCAGCTATCTGGGGAAGCAGTACACTGGTGGAACAACACAAAGCTAGTATTAGAGGAAAGCGGTGAGATTATCACTTGGGAAATTTTTAAGAGTAAATTTTATGCTGAGTACTTTCCGGACAGTGTGAGACATTTGAAAGAGGTGGAGTTCTTGCAGCTGGTGCAAGGCAACAAATCTGTAGCTGAATATGCAGACAGGTTCAAACACTTGGTTCGTTTCTACACCCAACCGTCAAATGAAGAATGGAGGTGCAGGAAATTCAAAAATGGATTGAGAGCAAACATTCAACTAGCTGTGAATCCTTTAGTTATTAAGGAGTTTGCTGCTTTAGTGGAACATGCCAAAGCTGTGGAAAGGTTAATAAGTGAGATTGAAGTTCAGAAGCCACCAAGGGTAGGAGGACCATCTGGGTCACGAGTTGGACAAAACATAAGGATCCGTCCTTATGAAAGACCGCAACCTCAAAGGAATCCTCATCAACAACAACCCCAACATAAAATAATCCAATGTTACGTTTGCGGAGGACCTCATCTGAAGAACGTTTGTCCACAAATTAATTCACACATCAAATGTTTCCTTTGCGGAGCAGAAGGACATTTTGCTAGAAATTGTCCCTCTAAAAGAGAAGCAACTCAACCTCAACAACCGATTCAACAGAGAAGGACTGACAATAGGCCCCAAGCAACTGGAAGGGTCTATGCTTTGACTGGAGCAGAAGCTGCAAAATCAGGTAATCTCATCATTGGATGTTGTATGATAGCTAGTAGAGAGTTGAATGTGCTATTTGATTCTGGAGCGACACATTCCTTTTTGTCTGAAACTCTTATTCAAGAGTTGAACCTACCCGTGAGAGAGTTACAATATGATCTCATGGTATCTGCACCAGCCTCTAAACTGATAAAAACATCGAGGATGTGTCCTCAATGTCCAATAGTTATAGAAGGACGTAGGTTCAAAGTACATCTTATATCTTTACCCTTACAAGGTTTAGATGTAATCTTAGGAATGGATTGGTTATCTGCCAATCGTATCCTTATTGATTGTAGCAAAAAGGAGTTGATTTTCCCTAATCCTGAAGAAGCGGAGTTGTTGTCAGTGCAACAAGTGTTAAAGGAAGTCAAAGAAGGATCTTCGTGTTTCGTTATCTTGACTCATGTGGAAGTCGAGAAAAATGAACAAAATCTTGATATTCCTATAGTTAATGAGTTTAGTGATGTGTTCCCAGAAGAAGTACCAGGATTGCCTCCTCAACGAGAAATAGAATTCTCCATTGATTTAATACCCGGAGCTGGACCAGTATCAGTAGCCCCATATCGAATGGCTCCGGCGGAGTTAATTGAATTGAAGAAGCAAATTGAAGAACTGATGGGGAAGCAATTTATTCGACCAAGTGTGTCACCTTGGGGAGCACCTGTACTGTTGGTAAAGAAGAAGGATGGAAGCTCTAGATTGTGTATCGACTACAGACAGTTGAACAAGCTAACCATCAAGAACAAATATCCTCTACCTAGGATTGATGATCTGCTGGACCAGTTGCATGGAGCTCAGGTGTTTTCAAAGATAGATCTCAGGTCTGGATATCATCAAATTTTGGTGAAGCCAGAAGATGTACAGAAGACCGCTTTTAGATCCAGATACGGACACTACGAGTATGTAGTTATGCCATTCGGTGTAACTAATGCTCCAGCTCTATTCATGGATTTCATGAACAGAATCTTTCAACCATTCCTAGATAAGTTTGTCGTAGTCTTTATAGATGACATACTTATCTATTCTAAGACTCAAGCAGAACATGTTGAACACTTAAGGACCATCCTTGGGATCTTGAGGGAGAAGAAATTGTATGCAAAGATGTCAAAATGCGAGTTTTGGATGCAAGAAGTGAAATTCTTAGGACATGTTATATCATCTCAAGGCATAGCGGTGGATCCAACAAAAGTTGAAGCAGTGTTGCAATGGGAAAGACCGAAGACTATAACAGAAATAAGGAGTTTTGTGGGATTAGCTGGCTACTATAGAAGGTTTATAGAGAATTTCTCTAGAATAGTAGCGCCTTTAACACAACTAACTCGTAAAGATCAACCTTTTGTCTGGACGGATAAGTGTGAGAAGAGTTTTTTGGAGCTGAAGCAGAAGTTGACTAGTGCACCGGTTTTGGTAATCCCTGAACCAAGTAAAAAGTTTGAAGTTTATTGTGATGCTTCTCATCAGGGATTAGGTTGTGTGCTCATGCAAGAAAGAAAAGTGGTGGCATACGCTTCAAGACAATTAAAGGCTCATGAGAAGAACTACCCTACTCATGATTTGGAATTGGCAGCGGTGGTATTTTCCTTGAAGATTTGGCGGCACTATCTCTATGGAGCTCAATTTCAAGTATTCAGCGATCACAAAAGCTTGAAGTACTTATTCGACCAAAAGGAGCTGAATATGAGGCAAAGACGGTGGATGGAATTCTTGAAGGATTATGATTTTGAACTCCTATATCATCCAGGAAAAGCAAACGTGGTAGCAGATGCTTTGAGTAGAAAGGCAATTCATGTTTCTCATTTGATGATCAAAGAACAAGAGTTGGTGGAGAAGTTCAGAGACCTGAAGTTACAGATGGAGTTTGGAGAAGATTTCATTAGATGTAGTAGTCTAACTATATCTAGTGATTTTCTTATTTTAATTAAAGAGAAGCAATTGTCAGATCTTGACTTGAAAAAGATAACAAAAATGATCGGTACAGAAAAGGCTAAAGAATTTAGGCTAGGATCTGATGATATATTAAGATTCAGAAGTAGAATATGTGTACCAGACAATGCAGATATAAAAAGACTAATCCTTGAAGAAGGACACAAAAGTCGTTTTAGCATACATCCCGGTATGACTAAAATGTATCAAGATCTCAAGGAGTCCTTTTGGTGGCCAGGAATGAAGAAGGAAGTAGCACAATTTGTAGCGGCTTGTTTAATTTGTCAGAAGGCAAAAGTGGAACATCAGAGACCTGGAGGATTGCTACAACAATTAGACATACCAGAATGGAAATGGGATAGCATTGCTATGGATTTCGTCACCCATTTACCACGGACAATAAGAGGTAATGATTCTATCTGGGTTATCATTGACCGATTGACAAAAACTGCTCACTTTTTGGCAATAAATCTGAGAATGTCGATGGCTAAGTTGGCACAACTGTACATAAAAGAGATAGTAAGACTGCACGGCGTCCCTTCAAGCATTGTGTCAGATCGAGACCCAAGATTCACTTCTAGATTCTGGCAAACTCTACAGGAAGCTATGGGCAGCAAGTTACGAATGAGTTCTGCGTATCATCCCCAAACCGATGGACAATCTGAAAGAACCATCCAATCGTTAGAAGACCTACTCAGAACGTGCGTATTGGATCATCTAGGTAGCTGGGATGAAGTACTTCCTCTAGTGGAGTTCACCTACAACAATAGCTTTCATGCTAGTATTGGAATGGCACCTTACGAGGCTCTGTATGGAAGACGATGTCGAACTCCTTTATGCTGGTACCAGGACGGTGAAAAGGCTCTGATAGGACCTGAATTACTACAACAGACCACAGACAAAGTAAAGTTGATACGAGAAAGAATGAAGGCTTCGCAGAGCAGACAAAAGTCATATGCTGATCAAAGGAGGAGACCATTGGAGTTTGCAGTCGGAGATCATGTCTTTTTGCGAGTGACTTCAACTACAGGAGTAGGAAGGGCTCTTCGTTCGAAGAAACTTTCTCCTAAGTTCATTGGTCCATATCAAATTTTGAGAAGAATTGGGCTTGTCGCTTACGAGATGGCGTTACCTCCTCAGTTAGCCAAACTCCATCCAGTTTTTCACGTTTCTCAACTAAGAAAATATGTTCATGATCCTTCTCACATTTTAGAAGTAGAAGATATTCAAATCAGAGAGGATTTATCTGTAGAAGTGCAACCTGTTTGTATAGAAGACACTAAAACCAAAGAGCTTAGAGGGAAAACTATCAACTTAGTGAGAGTAGTTTGGGATAGAAAAACAGGTGACTCTACCTGGGAATTAGAAGATGATGTAAAACATTCTTATCCCCATCTTTTTTTGTGAAGTGTCGAATTTTCGAGGTCGAAAATTTTTGTTGTTGGGGAGAATGTAAGACCCATGAAAAATATTTAAATTTAATAAATAGTTGTTTTTTTTATTTTTATAAAATAAAAGTATGGTAAAAAAAAAATTAAAATTTATGATAGGTAATAATAATAATAATTTCAAAGGAAGGAGTTTAAAAATTTGAGAATTTATTTTAAAAGTTAAAAAAAAAAAAGAAAAAAAAAAAAAAAGAAAATGAATAGTGAATAGTGAATAGTAAATAGTGAATAGTGAATAGTTAAAAAAAAATATTAAAATAAATTGTGGAAGAAAACACTCCACGTAGAATGAATGATTCAGAGATAAGAATGATGAATAAAAAATAATTTTTGAATAGTAAAAATGAATAGTAAAAGTGAATAGTAAAAATGAATAGTAAAAATGAATAGTAATTTTTTTTGGCTATAAATAGCCAAGGGGGGGAGGCTGAAAATTTGCACCAAAATTCTAGAGAAATTGTGAGAGAAGAAAGTTGGAGGAAATTATAGTTGAAGAGGGGAAATTCTGGAAGTTTCCGGAGAACGGTTTGAGAAGAGGAACCTAAGTCTGGAATAGAGGTAAGGGGAGTTACATTTTGTTTGGTATTATTTTGAGTCTTGTATATGTTGCTTTTGGTTGATCTTAAATCTTGAGTGTGAAGTATTTTGTTTCTGTATGATTTTGAATTTTTGATGAGAACATGCTTTTGTGTTTAAATCCAAGTGTGATAGTTGTAAAATGTGATGTTGATTATGTTATGCATATGTATGCTATTAATTGCCTATGGATGGATTAGAAGTTGTCTAACCGGCTCTGCCAGATTCAACTTCTTGTTTCCCCATACTTTATATTGTTTTCCTTTTTCGTTTTTATTTTGGAAGGATTAGAAGTTGTCTAACCGGCTCTGCCAGATTCAACTTCTTATTTCCCCAAACCTGTTATTATTCTTATTATTTAATTACGTTGTATTCTTGGAAGGATGAGAAGTTGTCTAACCGGCTCTGCCAGATTCAACTTCTTGTTTCCCCATACTTTATATTGTTTTCCTTATTCGTTTTTATTTTTGGAAGGATTAGAAGTTGTCTAACCGGCTCTGCCAGATTCAACTTCTTATTTCCCCAAACCTGTCATTATTCTTATTATTTAATTACGTTGTATTCTTGGAAGGATGAGAAGTTGTCTAACCGGCTCTGCCAGATTCAACTTCTTGTTTCCCCAAGAGTTTTTATTAAGTTTATTTTAATGATTGTCAAACATTTGATTCTTCTCCGTTGACTATTTATAGTAAGATTTTATTATTGTTAATTTGTTTGTAATATATTTATCTTGTATGATTTCTGTGTTGAATGTATTTTATGATGTTGATATGAAATTATGAATCTGAACATGATATGAGTTTTATGAGGAAATTTTGTAATAGTATGACATGAGTTGAGGAAAATGAGCATGATATGAGTCTCATGGAGAGATTCTATATTGGTATGGTATTAGTGTATATGTTGATGTTGAGGGTCCTGTTGTTGGTGGTTATCCTAAAACTCTAATAATCTTCCAGTATCAATTAGAGAAGGATGTGTTATGTGGTGAGAGTAGTAGGAGGTCCTAGTCTATGTTTATAGACATTAATGGATTAACCTTGTGGGTGATATGATATATTATATTTGGCCAAAATTTTTGTTGTTGAAATCACCACAAGTGCATGACCACCCGAGACTTCCATCAACATTATATCCGGATAATAGAGTCTAGAATGATAATTGCATTTTACATGAATTTATGGTGAATGTATTACGTATAGCAATAGTGTAATGTTTTTCTTTGAAAGTTGCATGGTAGCTCACCCTTACTTGTTTGTTTGTGCCGGAAAAATCTTATTTTTGCGATGATCGTATAATGTTTTTGTTATACGGGAGCAGATGAGGGAACGACATCTGAACCAATTCAAGTGAAGGAGGAAGCAGCAGAAAAATGAAGAATATTTTAAGAAGAAGAAAAATATAAAATAAAATTAAGAGTGTTTTATTTATGTGTGAAAATTTAATGTATTTCTAGTGTGAACTATGTTACTCCTAAATGGAGGGTTGTAATATTGTATGATGTTTTCTTTATTAATGAAATAAATTTGGGTGTGAGATGTTTTATATTTTGGGGTGTTACAATATGAATATGTATGGCTCAAATTGTATTTTTAGAAAAATGTAGTAATCAATATTTACTAAACTCAAAATTTTAAACACAACAAAAATTGAGTTTAAAAGCGTCAAAGATTACATAATTCTAAAGTTTTCAACAATAATAATTATACATCAGATGTAACAAAATTTCACAGTTAATCTTATAGAGTAATATTTTTTAAATATTTCGTCCGAATTGGGTTAGATCACCTTCCAACATACATTAATTCACTACAAAAGAAAATAATTTTATTGATAATCAATATTTATCAGAAACTATAAAAATTCTTCGGTAAAAGTGTTGCTAATAAGATTTATCGAAAAATATATTCATCAGTATTTACATTACTAAAGTACAGGATATTATCCAAGGATTTATATCAATAAATTTCATTGATAAATGACACAATAGTTTTCAGTGCATTTATTTCCTGCTTACCAAACAAACATCCTAGACATAAACATTAAAAAGGCTGTACAAAATTGATAACACCAACTAGACAATAAAATCCAAATAAATATTATTCAATACGAGACAAACATCACAAACATGTTTATATGACAATCCAAACAAACATAGAATTTTTAAATATATGTCTATAAGTAACAAAGTCCTAATAATCTACATATCTATCAAAGTTGTTTCTTTTTCAGGGTGTTGTTGCTGTTGGATGATTCCTTTTTGTTTTTCCTAAACGAGTAATTAGTGGGCAATAACCTACGATGACAGTCAAACCAACAACTTTTTCGATCATAATTTAATGTGGATGTTTTAGTATGCTCATGAAATGCGGACAACCTAATAAACCATATGTGCTTCAATCAGACAACATCCCAGACAACATCCCATATG
The DNA here is from genome assembly GCF_029865625.1 of Vigna umbellata. Taxonomy (NCBI): domain Eukaryota; kingdom Viridiplantae; phylum Streptophyta; class Magnoliopsida; order Fabales; family Fabaceae; genus Vigna; species Vigna umbellata. The sequence goes on from NC_142173.1 coordinate 37,787,115, forward strand.
CATGAAAGTCATTAATAGTCCACATCAAAGCTACCCTATAAAGAAAATTTTCTTCCTTAAAACATTATACATCCAAATATCTCTCTACAACTTATTCAAATCATCAATTAAAGACTCTAAATAAACATCAATGGAAGCGTTAGGATTAGATGGACTTGATATTAGACACAGTAAAAACATATAAGACTTTGTCATTGGTTTATTGTTGTGATAGTCATACACCTACAAAAATTTATGGAATTGATGAAAATTTACTAATGGAAATAAATCCATCGATAAATTTACATACGAATTTTGAATTTTTAATTACATATAAATTTTATTAATAGGTTTATTATTAATGCAAAAAATTCTTCGATAAATTTGTGAATAATACATATTTTAGTTACTGACAAAACAATTGGTTGATAAATGAAATATGTTTTACTGATGAAATAATTCGTCGGTAATTACATAACTTATTATCAACAAATAAATCTGTTGGTAAAATGATCAACAAATTCTCTATCCAAATCTTGCAGTCAATATCAACATATATCCCTTTCTTCATCTTCTCCCATGTGCAACCCACCACAACTGCAACCTGGGGCCTTGTTGCCATTGCCCTTTGCCATCGACCTGAGATGAGACAGGCACCAACACCACTAGCGAGATTTTCTTCTTTTCCTTCTACAGTGTTCGCGTTTGAGCTTCTCCAACGAGCCCTTGCTCACATCGTTGCAAGTTTCTCACGGTGTCGACACAATAGTGCGAATGAGAACATCACCGGCGCTGACAACATCTTTCTTCCCTCCCTCTTTCTCTCTCAATTTGAGAATCATGAAAACAGAGCACTGCAACCTGACCTTGTGATAAGTGTGATAATTACCTTTTATTCACACTTAACATAATCCCTTATTTGTCTCTTTGTCCTTTATTTTGTGTTGAATTCCATGAAAAGATGCAAGACTTGTATATAGTTGTTATAAAGATAGATACTTATTTATTTTTGAGTTATTTTGAAGAAAATTGAAAGAATTGGAGAATATTAATGTTGTTAAAAGCCACTCGCTTATCTCTACTCGGCTAGCGAGAGCTTGACAATACTACCTTAGTCAAGAAGCCTAATGAGTTGAAAAAAGTCACGTGTCTGAAAAGCTACCTCTCGCCCAACGAGAGGATTTAGTGGTCCAAGAAAACACTTTTTGGTGAACCATTTAAAGTGTTGAGAGTTTTTTGGATGTGGGAATGAACCAGACGCTCAAGACAAGGGTTGAGGCAGTTATAGGGTTGAAGAACTCCGTCTTCCTTCATCCTTTTGCATCACTCCAATCCATTCTTGTTTTCTAGATGTATAGGAGTAGCTAAATTCCATTTCATTGGGGTTGGATGTAAAGTACCTAAACTCTTTGTAGTTCTTTCTATGCAATAGAATATCTTTCATATTTCTTGTGTTCTATTCGTTTTATTCACTTGCATGATGGAATATCTATGCTATTTTATTGGTATCTAATAATTGGAAAATGCTTTGGAACCTAGACATGGATAAAACAACCAAGAGGCTAGGCTTTAGACATAAACCAAGGCTTTGGGTCATTAGACATCTTTTCTTAATGTAAATCTTGTGTTTGAATATCTAAGGGATTAATATTTTCACATAAATATTTAGAACTTGTCTATAAGGAATTAGGGCTTGTATACTTGTGATGTTAATGCTTGAATATGTTATAAATATATTGTGTGGATGAATGCATAAAATTTTTTGGATCATGGAATCCAACTCCGATGAGTCTTTGCCCACATCACTTTATAATCTTTATATTTATTTGTTTATATTCATTGCTTAAACTTGTAAGTAATTATAATTAACAAACACAAATATTTTGGGAAACGATATTTGGACTTACAATCTATATTACTTGCACGGTTTGGTGCATTTGCCAATGAGTTAACACCTTGCCGAAAACAAACATTTGAACATCATTTGCATGAGGTTTCTTTCTACTTCGCATGATGGTTCCCTATGATTTTCATTTCCCGAAATAAACTGGTTGGATTAGTTGTTGTTTGAGGCTGATAGTACTTTGTTGGTGACAAAATTCATGAAAATAGAAAAATAAAGGAAAAAAAAAGAATGAAGGAGGAGGAAAAAAATGAACTAGATCGTAATATTTATTGACATATTATATTGATAAATATTTTTGTTGGTAATTACCGATGAACATTACCGATCAATTTTATCCATCAATATTTTCTTTAGTATTTAGCTATAGAACAAAAATTTTCTCAATAAAATTTACTGATAAATATTTTTTCGACAAATTTTTGTCATCAGTACAATTTTAACTTTTGATAATATTACTTTTCTTGCAGTGGTATAAGCACTTTTGCTATACTTCTGATTATATTTTGGTTTTATAATAATTTGAATTTATCGTATCACTAATGCTCAACTTTTATCTTTGTGTTCGATGATATCAAAATACCCATAAATTTCTCATTCTGTCACTAATTGCAAGTCATTTATATTGATCTAAAGTACTTTAGCATTCTAATTTATGAGTATCCTCCAACAAGTTGACTTTATCCTTCCAAATCCGGAAACCTCTGTATTTTATTATCCTCTCAAATTTGCAATACTTCAAAGGTTTGTTTTCTTTTTTCTTTTTTAGTTGCATGAATTTCCAACTTGTCAATTCAGCCTATATATTAAATTCAGGTTTCTCCAACAAAATTCGCATTTCTAACACCATACTCAACCGCTCTTATTATTTTTGGGATGTAGCATTCATTGTTTGATGTTGATGCTTGTAAGTGTGTGAATTAAATTCATGATAAGAAAATTTGTAGACTGAAGTTGATTTTCTATGTATAGAACCAATGGTGAACTTCATTAGGGTAAATGCACCCTGTGTTTTAAAAAATAAAACAAGAACAAAAGATCATAACAACGTAAAAAAATGTTTTTAGGATTTCAAAATGTTTTCTTATAAACATTTTATACATGAAGTGAATATCAAATAGCCCGGTGATTAGGTTTCTCTTAGCATCGTTCAGCTAAGAAGGCTCCAACGTATAAACTAAATGTTAAGATTGAGTAGTCTACAATATTTTAAATTTGTGGAAATTAATTAATTGTAGAATTTATCTTTTCAATTAAGCTTAAACTAACCACTTTTTTCTTCACTTTCTTCAGTGCTGCAATCAGTTCTGTGTAGTGTTGTGCGTGAGAGATGGGAAATGTGTTGTGTGGGAGGGACATGATATAGTAGAAATGGTGTTGCGTGGAAGGAGATATGAGAAAGTGTTATGCGTGGGGAGGAGATGGAAGAAAATGTTTAGCAAATAGATTGTGTGAAAACTCAAATGTGATGCCTTTATTTAATCTTCACTCAAAATCCAACAACCCCTAACTTTAATTTCAAACCTAATTCTAATTTTCTAGACCTAATTTCAATTCAAACTATTTTAATCAATTTTGTTGAAGAACATAAATAGCTAATTAATAGATAATACTTTTTTAATTAAGAAAGCTATATATTGATATCATTATACATAGCATTCAAATCTAAAAACACTATCGATTGGTATATCAAAAAAATAGTATTTTTTTTGAAAAAATAAATAAATCAAATATAGATAGCATCTTTCAAATGAAGCCTTTTGTATGTGTAGTCCATTTTTTTTTCGTAAAGTTCTATGTTTTGATTTCGTGTTTTAATTCCATGCATTTAATTAAATAAGGACTCTTTAGAGGGCGTTGTCTATTGATAATTTTACAGGGGTGATCCTCTTTTTTCACATTGTCTTAATATATTTCTGTTGTAGAATTCATTCATTATCAAAAACAACATTCGTGGTATCTCTTACCTCCACTAGTGGGGTATATAATAAATAATATTATTTAGGTTAAATAAAGTTCTATTAAGTGGATAACATTCCACTACTTTGTGTTCATATAAGGATGACAACATACTCTTTAGGAGTTAACATAACTTGTTCATAAATTATCTAATTATGGTCTTTAAGATAATTCTTAATGCCAAATCCACGAGGCTTTCCATTTTATTTATCACTAGGCTTGTCATCGTAATCTCAAGGAGCTTCACCATTATAACCATGAACAAGGTTGTCTCCATAAACACCATTTCCATGTCCACCTCCACAATTACCGAGTCCACCATCTCTTGATTCACCTCCATGAGATTTACCACCTCCATGATCGCCTCTGTAATCACCGGGTCCACCACCAGGTTTATCACCTTGATGGTCGTCTCCATTGGGTCCATTGTCTGGTTTATTACCTCCATGGTTGTCTCCATAGTCACCGACTCCACCACCACCTCCAGGTTTATCACTTCTATGATCGCCTCCATAATCACCGGGTCCACCCCCTGATTTATCACCTCCATGGTTGCCTTTGTGGTCACCTCCATAATCGCCTGATCCTCCGCCTGGTTTATTACCTCCATGGTTGCCTCCAGAATCATCGTGTCCTTCACCTGGTTTATCACCTCCATGGTTGCCTCCATAATCACTGGGTCCATTGCCAGGTCTATCACCTCCATGGTTGCCTTCATAATTACCGGGTCCTCCGCCTGGTTTATCAGCTCCGTGGTTGCCTCTATAATCACCTGGTCCTTCGTTTGGTTTATCACCTCCATGGTTGCCTCCATAGTCATTGTGTCCACCGCCAGGTCTATAACCTCCATGGTTGCCTCCAAAATCATTGTGTCCTTCACCTGGTTTATCACCTCCATGATCACCTCCATAGTTACTGGGTCCACCACCAGGTCTATAACCTCCGTGGTTGCCTCCATAATCATCATGTCTTTCGCCTGGTTTATCACCTTCATGGTTGTGTCCATAATGATCGGGTCCTCCATCTGGTTTATCACCTCCATGGTTTCCTCCATAATCATTGTGTTCTTTGTCAGGTTTATCACTTCCATGATCGCCTCCATAATCACTACGTCCATCGCCAGGTCTATTACCTCCATGGTTGCCTCCATAATCACCGTGTTCATTACCTGGTTTATCACTTCCATGGTCGCCTCCATAGTCACCAGGTCCACCGCCAGGTTTATTACCTCCATGGTTGCCTCCATAATCATCGTGTTCTTTGCCGGATTTATCATTTCCATGGTCACCTCCATAATCACTATTTCCACCGTCAGGTCTATTACCTCCATGGTTGCCTCCATAATCATCGTGTTCATTGCCTGGTTTATCACTTCCATGGTTGCTTCCATAGTCACCAGATCCACCACCAGGTCTATTGCCTCCATGGTTGCCTCCATAATCACCGTGTTCTCTGTCGGGTTTATCACTTCCATGGTCACCTCCATAATCACTAGGTCCACCGCCAGATCTATTACCTCCATGGTTGCCTCCATAATCACCGTGTTCATTGCCTGGTTTATCGCTTCCATGGTTGCCTCCATAATCACCAGGTCTACCGCCAGATCTATTACCTCCATGGTTGCCTCCATAATCACCGTGTTCATTGCCTGGTTTATCGCTTCCATGGTTGCCTCCATAATCACCAGGTCCACCGCCAGGTTTATTACCTCCATGGTTTCCTTCATATTCACCGTGTCTTTCGTCTGGTTTATCACCTTTATGGTCACCTCCATAATCACTAGATCCACTACTAGATCTATTACCTCCCTGACCACCTTCATAATCACCTGGACCTCCATATTTGATATCATCGATGTGGTTTTTGTCTATAACAAGTTCAATTACAAACACATGGAAGAACATGAGCAACGGTCATAATCACATATATTTCATATGAAAGCAGAGTAACTATGATTGAGGAACAAGACACAAGTTTTATCATGAGTTCAGTAAAGTTATTGAAAGCAAATGCATGCAGAACTAACCCTTTGTAGAGGACATTGAGGGAGTCTGAGCAAGGTTCCTAGCAGTCGCATGAGAGGGTATGAGAGAAGCCATGGCCAAGAGGCCTAGGATGAGTAAGGTTTCGTGAGAAACCATTTTTCAGAAATATATGTTTGGTGATGAGACGTTGAATTGAAAATTAGTGAGGAAGTGGCCGTATATATAGTAGTAGGAAGGAGGGAGATTGTTGGTGTTGAGCAATCATCTTGCCAATTTAGTCTAAATAATAATAAATTCAGTTTTCTCCAACAAGCTCAAAATTTCCACTTCTCGTACAACACTCAACCTAACGTTCTTTCTTCATAATTTTCTGAAGTAGCATTCATTATGCTTGTATGAACGTAATTCTGTAATGAAATAGTAAAATGTGGAACGAGTGCATATCTAAACTTAAGCTTGCATCGCCATCGTTACAAGCATGAGGTTAACACGGAAAGTTAACATGGGTATATATGGGTCATGAGGATGATATATTGACAACTCTCACTTAACAACACTTACATAACAATTCTAAAATATAATATTAATATTTTAATTATTATTTTTTAATTTATTATGCTAATACATATTATTATATTATTAAAACAGTTGTTGAGTGGGTCTAATTACTCTTTCTCATACCTCATCCCGTGATGTCATTCTGAAACTATTAATATTGTTTCAATGTAAAAATGAGAAATGCATTCAAGTGATAGAAAATGAAATCAACTATAAAATTTATAAAATCAAGTTACTGCTTACTATAATAATTTTTAGTGATTTCTTTTTGAAATATTTAAGTTGATATAACATTGCCAAATGCATATAATTTATAGAAAAAACATTCATTTAAAAATTTGGATATTTTAAAACAAATATATACCAAATTTTATCCGTGCCCCTTACTGTAAAATGATCACTCATTATTATATAAGAAAATATTTGAATAATGATTATTATTAATAAATTATAACTAATTTATGAATTAGGTTTTAAATTAATTTTTATCATCAAGATTTTTATTACTTACATAATTCATCAATATAGATTTTTTTTTATCAAAAAATATTAATTAATATTATAATATTAATGGAGAGTTGAACTTACAGCTTTTTTCTTTCACTTACTATTTTATCTTTATTATTAAGTGAACCTTGTATGATTTATTTTTGCATTTATCATATAAGCACTTTTGCTATACTTCCGATTATATTTTGTTCATAATAATTTAAATTTATCGTGTCACTTATGCTCTCGATTATATCTAGATACCCATAATTTTCTCACTCTCTGTCCACTTATTGCAACCTAATTTATGTGTATTTTGCTATCCACCAAACTTCTCACTTCATCCCTCCAAATCCCGAAACCTCCCTATTTTGCTATCCTTTCAAATTTGCAGTACTTCAAAGGTTGTTTTCTTATTTTTTCTGTTTAGTTGCAATGAATTTCAAACTTTCCAATTCAGCCTATGTAATAAGTTAGGTTTTTCCAAAAAATTAGCATTTTTGATACCATACTCAACAGTTCTTTTTATTTTTGGATGAAGCATTGTTTGATGTTGATACTTGTATGTCTGTGAATTAGATTCATCTTCCAAACTTTAATCCAATTTAATATCTCAACTCCAACAATGTATGAATTTTATCTTTTTAATTAAATTTTATTAACTTTATTTAACATTTTTTATAATATTAGTTGAATTGTTTACTTTCTTTGACACATTTCTACTTTATAATGTTAATTTAAAAAAATATTTGAAACATTAAATAAATTTAACAAAGTTTGATTAAAATAACTAAATACTTATATTCTTAAATGACTAAGTTAGTTTAAAATTTTAAAAACAAACTAATTCTAATTTTTACTTAAAATTAATAAACTAAAAATATATTTAACTTATAAAATAATTATTTCACACAACAACACAGGGATGAGGTTGTCATGCCCCCCTTCCACCATCCTCAATTTTTTTAAAAACTTTTAAATTTTTATATTAGAAATTTTTAAAATTTTTTTTTTAAAATTTTATATTATATTTAGTATATATCCAAATTGATTAAAATTAAATTATGTATCTTTTAATTTTTTTATAAAATACAATATTTAATGTTAATAAATAATAAAATATAAATCAAATATAATACAAAAAATAAAAATATTTATTAAGTTTTTTTTTTTCAATTGTCTTTTGTATTTGTCGGATATCATTTTTACGTGTTTTCTTATTGTTTATGAAGAAAAAGAAGTTAGACAGAAATTTTTTATTTCTACTTTAATTTTTCGTTCTTAACGAAAATAAATTATCTCACTTTAATAGTGAAATATTATTTATTAGGTAATATTATTTTATTTTATGACCTTTATATATTCAGTTTTTATGAATATAGAAAAATAATAATTTGTTATGTATTTTTTCATAATTTATTTTTAATTGTGATTTAATTATTATATTTTTATTTTAACAATTTCATCTCTAAATTTTTTATTAAATTACGATAAATTATTTTTTTAAACTTTTTTGGTAAGAGAATATTAATTTAAAGTTCCAACTCTAACATTATATTCTTGATGCTCCTAATCATCTAAATTTAAGGAATTTATTAATCATATTTAAATTATATCAATCCGAAAGTCAAGGATGTACTATATACACCTCAGATCATTTCCGCAGCCCAAGCCAAGTAGATTCGGTTTGCATATTCTCTCGACTAGGACAAGTAACAGTGGTAGCTGTTATCTGCATCCCTAATAATTTTAATTTTTAAAGGTACTAAAAAAGTTTATTTTGTATTTTATTTAAAAAAAATGTACAAATAAATATTATAGGTCACACATTGAGGCTTACTTTTTATTTTCTGAGCATCTATATACAAAGATTAAATGGTTTGATAGGTTATGAACTTATTCAATCAACATTAATCAAGTTGTTCAATTAAGCTTTGGCTTGCAATGTTCTATGATTAAATAAAATATAATTATATGAATTGCCTACGGTTATAATGACATGATAATGTAGAAAAAAAGACAAACTTATAATAGTATATATAGATGAACAGAAGTAAAGTGACAAACTACATGATATTTCAGTATGCGGTAAAACTTATAACACTATACTACAAATTATTTAATTGTGAAATATCCATATGATAAGAAAGGTTAGAGGAAAACACAAGCCTCCTTCTCCTCCATCATGCCTCTCACACACAACACGAAATTTTAATCATAGAATATGAAGTACGTAGAACTGCACATTATATAAAATTTATTTGGCTGATTAAAGAAAAAAAAAAAGTAGAACTACACTGTCTTATCTTATTTGTGGGTGAAATCCTCAGATTGTGCAGCAACTTGAGCAATATCCATCAGTCCAAACACAACAGCCATAAGGGCAACGCAATCCTCCTCTGTATCCTCTTTGACCGGGATAGCCACCACCATAGATGCCACCACCGATGCCTGGGATGCCACCTCTGATGCCTCGGATGCCACCGCCGATACCTGGGATGCCACCGCCGATACCTGGGATGCCACCGCCGCCGATACCTGGGATGCCACCGCCGATACCTGAGATGCCACCACCGATACCTGAGATGCCACCGCCGATACCTGGGAGGAAACCATTATTACCTGGGATGCCACCACCGACAATACCTGGGATGATACCTGTGATGCCACCGATAATACCTGGGATGATACCGATAATATCTGGAGTTATACCACCAATGACTGGGATGCTACCGACAGTGCCTGGGATGCTACCGACAATGCCTGTGATGCCACCAAAACCTCTATTACCTATGTCTGGGATTTTAACATCATTTACTAATCTGCCATCACCCGCTTCATTTGTCTCTTTAACAAATTTGCCTGCAAGCACTAACTTAAGTCAACTAACCATATTAAACAGAAAAATGAATTTCGCAGATATATAACTCACCCTCTTCAAAATTCCTAGCTGCCATTGCCACCTTTGGGGAAATCAAAATGAACATGACCAACAGACCTGGGATAAGTAACGCTATCTTTGTCTTCGAACCCATCTTTCTAGGGTAAACTATGATATGCATATACTCAAACGGGATTATCTGTTAATAAAGGATGAGAAAATCAGTGGAAATGCATACTGTTTTATAAGAGAGGATGAGGAAAAAGTTGGCACCCTCTTAATTGGCGCCGTATAGCGTACAAATTCATTATTTTCTAGCCCACTTCCTCTTCGTCTCCATTTTCAATGCTTAGAATAGTTGTGGGCTGTCTGAAATTGAAGTGCAGCAATTACTGTGAGTGACTACGTGTGTGTGCTATGTTATAAAAAGTATAAGTAGCCACCTCATACTAGTTTGATACCATAATATATCACACCTTTGGCCATAGAGAATATAATTTAATGGGTAAAATTATATCTTTAAAATTTATATATGAGTCATTCAACTTTTTTATGTTTCACAGAAAATTCTAACTGCATCTTTGAATTCGGAACAATAAATTTAAAATTAAGATTTCAAATAGTTAATAAAACAGTTGAAAGAAAACGTTAAAATAGAAATATTAGAGTAAATATAAAAATGTTTTATATATATATTGTGTGTGTGTGTTTAATACTTATATATTAATACAGTAATCGGCTTCTATTGGGTAAAGATATTAGACTGGGCCATTTGTCATGGTATGAATTATGGGTTTTTTTTCTTACCTATTTGGAGAATGGGCACATTTTTAGTTTAGTTTATTATACGAGGTGGGATAACCCATGCCTAGTACTTACAGAAGACTTTAACATATAATACATAAGTTTTGTCCATGCACATAATTTTTACTTTTTAATTTAAAAAAAATTACAAATTATCCTTGAGATAATTAAAAAAAAAATTATAGTGTAAAAACTACTCAATAAAACATTATTGATATGGTAATCACTAAGGAGAGAAGACTAACATATAACTACTGTATCATAGTTATTCATATAAGTATGTGTTGCATACATATAATCATATAACTAAACTAATAGAATTAAAGTTTTTCAAAAGTAAAAAAATTATACATAATAAGATTATCTTAAAATTATACCACTATGCATTGAATCAACTTTTACATCATAATATACTCACATTATTAAGATGATTATTGTAAATAAAGAAAATACAGACAATAAACAACTCAGAAGAAAACATAAGTTGATGTGCAAAAAGAGTAATCATAAAAGAGCTATAAAGATATTATTACATATAAATCATTCATAAAAACCAAGACTTATATTATTAGGCTTGATGATCCAGATATATGTATTGATATCAGACTCTAGCGAGTTATGCATCTGTGATGATCTCTGCTGCTCTACAGAATCATTGTCAATGAGTTTCAACTTCCACACACAAGGTTAACCCGTTAACATCTTTGACCAAGAGAAAGCCCCTAAACTATAACATTTTGCTTCTCTCACCACATAACTCACTCTTCTCTGCTTGAGATTGAATGGTTATTAGAGCGACATGATAACTCCTAATACTAAATTCATATATTAATACATACACTATTGTGATCACAATTAATCCTCCTTGGATTAGTACCAATCATTTTCAGATAAACATTATAAACCAACCATTATTTTAAGATTTACAATATCACACATTAAACATACTAGAAGAGAACATATAAATAGAGTTAGACTTTGTCAATTTCGCTCACTGAGAATATCTACTCGCTCAACGATTAGTGCCTAAGAGCACACTTGCTCAGTGACTAGATAGTTTGTCTAACGAGACTTGTCTCACCCAGCTATTACCAAATTAATGAGCTCTTTAACTTTCGTTTCGCTCAGTGAGAATATCTACTCGCTCAACGATTAGTGCCTAAGAGCACACTTGCTCAACGACTAGATAGTTTGTCTAACGAGACTTGTCTCACCCAGTTATTACCAAATCAGTGAGCTCTCTAACTTTCGTTTCGCCCAATGAGTATATTCTTGTCCAATGACCACGAAGTTAGTAGTTCTCTAACTTTGACTTCGCCCAACGGGTATATTCTCGCTCAACAACAATTAAGTCAGTAATTCTCTGACTTTGGCTTCACCCAACGAGTATATTCTTGCCCAACAAGTTTGCATAACATAATTTTGCAGATTGATGTCATTCGAACCCCGCAACTTAATCAAACAACAATTACATATGCCAAAATATATCAATTATCATATTGTACACTACTCAATGATTCTATTAATCTAAATTGCAATACCAACTAGACAACATACCCAATTTCAAAATACAATTCATGTAAGTCAAATTAAATCCTAACTCAATTTCACATATCATATTTCATCGGACAGCTTAATCAAACAAATATAACATCATACTAGCATATAGTTAGCAATTACAATGTATCTATCGGTTAAAATTACAATTAGCTTCCTTTACTAAGAAGATAGACCAAACTGCTTAAGAACTCTAAAATCACATATAGACGCACATGTAGTTTTATATGTCTCTATGAATAACACAAACATGATCAAGGCACACCATTAGGACCATTGATCAATACATACTAGTAAAGAAAATTCAGACCCTACATGCGAGTAAAAAAATGTCACATGCATAGGAAGAACAAAGATAGCAAGAAAAGAAGCGAAATCAACTTACTTTCTTGAAAAAACTTATCAAATAGAAGTGGAGAACTCGTCGCAAGAATCATTGAAGCAATCTTTGATCTTTAAACAAATGAATAAAAGATGAGAAAACCTAAAAAGAAGAGAGAACGCTCGATTTTTTTTTTTTTTTAAAAAGGATATGTGTTTTTAAATGATAAAACTCATTTATGAAGAAATTATTTATAATTTAAATTTTTAGTATTAAAATAAGCAAGTGTCATAATTTTAAACAAATTATCAATTTTAAAATAAAATTTATTAAACTTTTATACGTCATAAAATAAAAATGGAGTAAGAGAGTATAGAAGTTAAAATATCATTTAATATTTATAGTAATAGCACAAGTAAAAGTGACGATTCATGAGAGAATACAGTGCAATTTCAGTTTTGTCTTAAAACAGGTCACACAAATACAATGACGCATTATATTATTCAGCATGCACTACCAAAGAAATCCTCCTCAAATAGACATTATTTACAATGATTCTGATAAATTATCTGAAAAACAATAGGAGAGAGGTTTTAATTTCTTTTTAAAGAGATTGGTTACCAGATTATAATACTTTTTCACTATTTCCCTCCCAAAAATTTTCTTTTTTCTCTCTCCATTTAGGTTCTTCTTTTCTAGAATTAGAACACAACAAACCCAAAAGACCGAAACCCTTCGTGCCTCAGCTTCCTCCTTTAACCTTCACTGCCTCAGTTTGCTCTTCATCCTTCATTGCCCTCAAACGTCGGTGAGGATTCTGGCGAGGCTCATCTAATGGCAGCTTCAGTAATTAACGCTCCATCACGACCACCATGCGCCTCCTCGGAATAACTTTCTCCTCTGCCCCTTTCTATCTCGCGCTCAACGCAACACCTAAACCCTAAGCTACCATTTCCGGCAATCCCACTATTGTCAGCATCGTCGGTCCACCACTGCATGTTCCTCCACGGCCAAATCCTCGTGAAACAATGTACAAGAAGGTACACGTTTCAATATATGATTCCTTTTCTTCAGTATGCATTGCAGTATACTTGTTTTCATCTATGTAGTTTTTGTAATAGTTGCCAATAGGTCACTGAAACTAATATTGAGGAGTTTGAAGCAAACAATAGGGATCTGACTCTGAGAAATGAAGCTTTCGGTGAGGTGAGGCCAAGTGGGAGTAAGAGGATGGAAGAGAAAACTCTCGTAATGTTATGGTTTAGAAGCATAAGTGTGGTCAAAGAAAGAAGCAAGTTGGAGAAGGTGGGTACCGGATATTGTAGTATTTTAGTAGTTTGTTTGGGAAATTTCTTCATTTACTTCTCTTAAGTTAAGAAACATTTTCCTAAAAGCAAGTTTTATGCTACCATCCATTCATGGAATTAGAACCTGAGATCGTTTGTTATTGGGCCATATTTATTTCAGAACTTTTGGATCTCTGTTTTCATACATTCATGGAATATTCAGTTCATAGATTTCTAGACAGCATTGCATTAACATGCACCTTTCCTAATTAAGTTTTTGGTTGGGATCTTTATCCTTGGCTTGGTGCCCTCTATTGCATTGTAGGTGGGTAATGCTCTCGGGAATGCTAGCCCCAATATTGATGTAAACATTTTGCTACTCTCAGTTCGAATTAAGGTTTTTGTCCTTTGCATTTCTACCTTTTCTCAACTTCTCTATAATTATTTTATTTTATTTTCCCTTAAACGTCCTCTTTACCTCTAATTTGATTGCTAAGCATAAAACTATTAAACACTCCCGGGCTCAAATGCAAATAGCATTTGAATTGTTGTTAATAAGTTAATTTAGTTTACTTATGTTACAATTCACTAAAGAATAACTAGAAGTGAATGCATTATACAATAGAAATAAGCCAAAAAAAACTCTTTCCTGTGTTGCAAAAAATAAAAAGAATAGTTGTTGTGAAAGGTACTGATTGCTTGTGTTAGAAAATATATGTGCAAGATTTGACGTATATGAAATTTATTTTTTGTGGCAGCTAATTCACCGAAAAGCATTAAAGCTAATGAATAATTTTTTTATGGCTTTGTTTTCATCATGTTGTGGTGTTTTCTTTTTTGTGATTAAGATGAAAGTTGCAACAAAAGAAAAGAAAGGAATGCGCACAACATAGATGCTTTTATCAATGAGTAATTATTTGTACTAATTGCAAACTAGTATAATGATTCTCTTATTGTCTTTTGTTATTTTTTTTTATTCAAAAAGTTTGAATTTGAGAATTGTATACTTATTGAGTATACGTGTTCCTCGTTAGATGCATTATTTGAATTATATGTTAATGTTACTGTATAATTGCATTTGTTGTTTTTAGAAGCCCAATGTTATATTAATTAACCTTTTCTATTAGTTTTTGAAAACTCGAAAGTTACTAAAGCATATGTTTCCATGCATTATTACTTTTATGCGTCTAGGAACATTTGGTTTACTCTAATTATGTGTGTTAAAGGATTTGGTTTTGTTCAGGCTTTTGTGGTTGGAGCCACGGCTATTGCTGACTTGGTCAAGACAACCTTAGGCCAAAGGGAATGGTAAAATCTCTTGGTTCATTTGTTTAAGTGGTGGTGTTTAATGCTTTATTTTCTACTCCTAGCCAATTCATATGTCTTGGATGTGATTACTGTAGGATAAAATTTTGAGTGTACAAGTAGAGGACGTGAAATTACTCTTATTAATGATGGGCTAAATCTTGAAGTCCCTCCATATTGATAATCCAACTGCTAAAGTCCTTGTGGGTATCCTTATCAATCTTGTAGTGGATAAGTCTCGGTCGAATGGTGGCAAAAGCTTAGTGGAATGGACAAGGCCTTTGCTGAGAGATCAGAAAAACCTTTATAGCATCATAGATTGTAGACTATAAGGGTCATTTCCCATTAAAGGAGTCATAAAAGTTGTTATGTAGGCTTTCAAATGCTTGAGTCCTCACCCAAATGCAAGGCCAATTATGAGTGATGTGGTGAAGGTGTTGGAGCCACTTTAGGACATATATTGGTTTGAAAGTTGAAATTGAAGCAATTTTATAACGATTTTGTTTTGTTCATCGACATTAGTTCAACACTTTTCAATTCAACTAGTTATTTTTGATCATTTTAGATTTTTTAGTCCATTTTGCAACGTTTCTTAAATATTATGTAGTTTTTTCTATGTTTACATTTTAATTGTCAATGAATGAATGTATTTTATCTTAAATTATAAAAAAATTAATTTTGAATTATTTTTATGCATTTTATAATTTTATATAATTTATTTATTTCTTATCTTAAAAAGCAGATTTTATTAAATTAATAAATTATGAATATATCTGAATAATTATAAATAAAAAAGGTTTTAAACTTCTATAAAAATAATAAAAATAATAGTCACTGATAAAAGAGTTTATTACGAAAAAACTTCCCTAATATAAATATGATAACATGTTCCAAAATAAAAAGAAAAACTTCACTAAATAATAATTTTTTGTTTTTGTGATGATTCTAAGGTGAAGATAGATTGGGGAGACATCTTTGTAAACCATGTCTCTTACACACTGTAACAGCAAGCCTCGCAATAAATTATGTCTATCCGGTAACAGCAAAGAAAGCAATTTTTTCCTTTGTAACCACCAGCTACTTGCCCAGAATCATAACCACCACCAACTTTTGGGATACTAACACTAACACCTTCAAGGTTTTTCGCATCACCCATTTCCTTTACCTTTTTTCCAACCTCACCTGCACACACGTTAACTCATCAATAACTTTCAATTACCTCTATAGATCTTTTCATACTTAGCTCTATATATTCAAAATCTCAAAAACTATATATTACATAAACTAAAAACAATTATTCAAGAATAAATACAAATATAATAAATAATGACATAAAAAATATCAGAAAACTAATAATTATATTATCTAACATGTTAACATAAATACACCACATGTAATTTTAACTTAATTAAAAAATATTACTTTTAAATATTAATCGTGATAAAAACTTAATAAAAATTCATTTAAAATGAACTAAATCTAGAATGATTTAACACTTAATTAAAGTTAAAATAAAATGTGGCTACAAATGGTCAAAACTTGTAGGAATAAAGTATAATTGCAGGGCAAGAATATTTAAGTCAATAAAAAGTCATAAAATGTTTATAATAAATCTACACTAATAATATATTTCAATAAATGTATTGTAAATTTAAATATTTAATTACTTTTTTAAAAATATACATTTATTCTTTAAAATACTACAGAAAAAATTAACAAAATGATAGGAAGTTCACCTTCTATCAAATTCCTGGGTGCCACCTCTGAGGAGATTAAGAGTATGACGAACAGGCCCAAGATTAGTTTTGCCATATTCAAACCCATCTGCAGATCAAATATGTTTGGTGACCATAAAATTAGTGAAAAATATTAACCATATATATAGCAGAAGGAGGGACAACTATGAAATTTTTTCACAATTTGAAGAGTTAAGAGCAAATTTATTTTTATAAAAGAAATTATCAAAATTGTTAAAATAATTGTAACCCACCAATCAATATATATTATTCAAATTTTATATAAGAAAACGATCTTATTATATTGGTTTACCCATCCCCTCAATGTCATCCATAGCTAAGAATATGATTTCCAGACACCTTGATAATAGCTATTCATATTATTAAAGAATACTTCAGTAAACTTTTTTTTACGTAATATTTTATTTATTTTAAAAATATTTACATTTTAATTACTTCTGTTTCATTTTTTATCTTAAGACTATTCATGAAAATTTAATTAAAATATAAAGATGTTAATAATTTTAATAAATTCATAATAATAAAATACATTAAGCTTTCATATTTAATCGCTAGGGAGGTTAGAGAAGGAGAGGGAAGAGAGACAAGAATATATATATTATATATATATATATATATATATATATATATATATATATATATAATATATATATATATATATATATATACCTTTTGACATTCATGAAACTGCCCATAAAATCCGATGGTTTTTTAATCAAAGATGGTCATATACACTAAATGATATGCTAATTAGAACAACAGTATAATAATAACCCCTAATTGCTTGCTTTGATTTGTAGTTGAAGTATTTGTCGGGTGATGTAAATTATGCTTAGTTTTGTCTTAAAGTCTTACTTGAAAGGAAATAAACACTTTAGTATATACTTTTTCGAAGGCCGTTATTAAAATTTATATAATTTGAATTTACCTTTTTAAATAATTATGTTTAGTTATAATTTAAATTATTTTACACATTTTATATTTTAGTGAATGAATAATTTACATTTTGTCTTTGGGTTAAATATGTTTACAATTTGTTAAATATGCTTATAATTCGTGTAACATTACAACTATGTAGTTTATTTATTTATTTTTTTGTCATTAAAAAAGAAAAAGAAGGTGTTTTTAGTATCTTATTTAATACGATGAAAATATTAATTACTGCCATTATTAAGAACTAATTATAGCGGATAGATACAGTTATATAATAGGTTAGAGTATTTGTATATATTACATTTTATATTATATTTAAATATTTAGTTATATATATATATATATATATATATATATATATATATATATATATATATATATATATATATATATATATATATATATTAGAGTTGTCAAAATGGATAACCCGGTTCGATCCGATCCGATCCACTACGGGTTGATCATTTAGTGAGTCAACCCAACCTGGTTCACTTATTAGCGAGCTGGAAAAACTCAAACCTGGCTCGACCTACCAAGGGTTGGTGGGTTAAACGGGTTGACTCACTGACTCATTTAATTATAAGTTTTTTTAAAAATAAAATTACAATTTTTTAATTCAAATCTAAATAAACGTCATACTAAAATGATGTTAAACTCCAAAGATAATTCAAAATAAAAAAAAAAATATCATACAATCCAAGCGTAATCTAAAAACATGTACAAAAGGCGAATAAATAAGTTTTTAATATTGATAATTTTTGTATCACTTGTCTATTTATAACAGTAGAGTGTTGAATAGATAAATGGGTTAAATATGTTTTTCGTCCCTTAACTATCACACGATTTTGGTTTTAGTCCCTACTCAAAAACTTTGATGGTTTTTAGTCCTTATAGTTTTGAAACTCTTACTATTAGTCCTTAAAATTGGTCGGCGTTAACTTTTAGTAGATGTGGCAAACGACGAGACCACGTTTTATGCCAGCTGCCCTCTTCACTCTTTGCCACGTTGGTTGTTTAAGTTTTGAAATGAGATTAAGTATGTAAAGTGTGCATTTGGTTGAAGTGCACATCATCATCTCTTATAAATGAGATTTTAAGAAGTTGGGTTCTTCTTCGTCAATGCACTTGGGGGCAAAGAAAGCTCAGGAGGTAGATTTAATTTCTTTCATCTCATATACCCTACACCCTTCTCAAGGGCTCTTGGACATCACACTCTTTCTCGTCTTCAGAGGCAAATTTAATTTCTTTTATCAAATTAACAAAATGGGTGTTGGAGAATCATAAGAATAACCAAACTATGTCGTCGTGTTTTCAAATGCAGGGGTTTCAGGGGAACCTTTACTTTCGTGAACAAGTGCGATTACACGGTGCAACCAGGGATTTTAGGCACGCCGGAACTCGCAAGCACGGGCTTTGAACTCGCCAAAGGGCTTCCAGAAGCTTTCAGGCTTCGACCGGTTGGTCCTGTAGATTCTGGCCAGAACTGGTTGCCAATTTGACAATTCCGGCAGCGGGACATGCGCCACTACCGACTACGGTTCCGGAGAGGTCAACTGCAACGACGCTGGAGCCTCCCAGCCGGCGAATCTCGCCGAGTTCACTCTCGGCACCGCTTCCATGGACTACTACGACGTGAGCCTCGTCGACGACTATAATCTACCGATGATGGTGGCGGCAAGAGGCGGGTCGGGGTCCTGCGCCACCACAGGGTGCAGCGAGGATCTCAATCGGAGTTACCCATCGAAACTGAGGGTGGAGGGCGAAGACGCGTGTCAGAGCGCGTGCGACGAGTTTGGGAAACCGGAGTATTGCTGCAACGACGCGTTTGGTAACCCTTCGACTTGCAAGCCTTCTACTTACTCTGAAATTTTCAAGTCTGTATGTGCCAAAGCCTATAGTTACGCGTACGATGATGCCACTAGCACGTTCACGTGTTCCGGCGCCGACTACACAATAATATTTTTCCCCTCTTCTCCTAGGTAAAGAAAGTAACAAAAACAACCTTAGTTTCATTTAGTCCTTAGTTTTATGCTTCTTACTTGTTGATTTGAATTCATGTAAGAGCAAAATGAATGATGATTGAGATTTGTTTTGTTGTTTTGCAGTTTGAAGTCTTCAGCAGATTCGAGTCCAAAGGGAACGAATTATGGGTCTGGGAGTGTGACGGGGACAGGTTCATCGGTGGAACAATCTGAATTGGCTACTTCGTGGTTAGCCGACATGGCAACGACGACAAGGGCCTCGCGAGCACGACCTTTTGTGATTTTGCCCCATTAAGAACCCTAATTGTTAATCTGATTTCAATTAACAACACATGCCAATCACTTAATCTCATGAATAAAAAGAAAACCAACGTGGCAAAGAGTGAAGAGGGCAGCTAGCATAAAACGCGGCCTCGCCGTTTGCCACATTTACTAAAAGTTAACACCGTCCAATTTTAAGGACTAATAGTAAGAGTTTCAAAACTATGAGGACTAAAAACCATCAAAGTTTCGAGTAGAGACTAAAACCAAAATCGTGTGATACTTAAGCGACGAAAAACATATTTAACCCTAGATAAATCTATAATATTTTTCTCTTTGAAACGTCTTATTCTTTATCACCATGTACAATATAATAAAAAAAATGTTAACTAATAATATTGAAACACAAAATAATAAATAATTAAATTAAATTAGGTGGGTGATGAGGCCCAATTTAACTTGTTAGCCGTTGCTAGGACTCAGGTTCAATCCCCAAATCCCCGGCAACGGCGCCAAAAACTTGTTAGCTCAAAATCTTGTTGGGCTCGATTTCGGCAAGTGCACCGAATCGTTTCAAGTAATAAACCGGTAAGACCAGGTATCGTTTTCCCAAGAGACTCGTAATACTAGAGAATTGTGCGATTAACAACTCATATAGACTCAAGAACATAACATCAATTTACAGAACAAGTGCAGAAATGTAAATTCATACATAATTACAAGGTTGGACTTTGGTATTGAAGGCACTTGGAAATGGAAAAGACTCGAAATGGTATGAAATGACATTGCTAAGGTTAGTTTTCACCAATGCACTCTTGTGTATAACCAATTTTATCTTCTCTATCAATTTACTAAAGTCAATCCACTAAAACACTATAGCCCTAATTCCTTAGGTGAAAGAGCCTAGGTTTTCCTTATCAAACCCCAATTCCTTGGCAATCTAACAAGCAAAACCCGCATTAAAGAGCTGGGATCTAAGACAACATGTGAATCATCTTCCATTCCTAGAATCAATGACCCACAAAGACTCCTATTTCAGTTCCGGGTTTCATCTTACGTTCCCATAATCCATAAAACCCCAAAATCAAGTCATGAACGTTCCCATTACATGCAAGCTTTAAGATCGGAAACAAGAATACTAGCAATTGATAGAAAAGGCATATATATATTCAAATCATTCAACAATTACACAAGAATTCAAAGGCTACAACTAATCCCAACAAGATGGGTTTGGTTCTCCATTTCCATGGAGAACCCTAAAGCTTACAAGATGACCATGGAAGAAGATGAAGAACCCAAGAGGAAGAAGGGAGTGTTCCCACGAACCCTAGCAGTCCTCCAAGCTCTCCTCTAAGTGAAATCGCGCCTCCAAATAACCAAAGACCTCAAACCCTTCGCGTTTCTGGGTTAAATAAGCTGTCTGCCACATCAGTAAAAATCGCGCCCGGGCGCCCTCTGTCAGTCGCGCCCGGGCGCGAGGCTCTCGGGAAATATTGAAAACTGGCGAAAAGTCGCGCCCGGGCGCCCCTCTGTTTTCGCGCCCGGGCGCGAGCCTCTCGCATTTGGACGAACGTCCTTCAAGCTGGACGAGCGTCCCATTGCTCGCTGGACGAACGTGCTGGACGAGCGTGCTGAACGAGCGTCCTCTCTGCAACTTGGACGAGCGCCCTCTCTGCTAGCTTGGATGAGCGTCCTCTGCCTGGCTGGACGAGCGTCCACTTCTGCCTGGCTTGGACGAGCGTCCTCTGCCTGGCTTGGACGAGCGTCCTCGGACGAGCGTCCTCCTGGACGAGCGTCCTCTTTCCTGGGCGAACGTCCGCTCTCTTGGACGAGCGCCCGCCTGGCTGGACGAGCGTCCTCAATCTGGGACGAACGTCCTCCATGAGCTCCTGGACGAGCGTCCGCTCGTGCTTCCACTCTGGACGAGCGTCCGCTCTTTCCTTCTGGACGAGCGTCCGCTCTCCTGGGACGAGCATTCTTGCACTGCTGATGGATTTCTTCGTGCTAATTTCTTGGTCAAGTTCTATAGTTTGTTGGAGAGTCTTCCAAGCTCATTTTTAGCTACAAAACAAGGGATTATTGATGAAAGTACATCAAAGTAGCCAAAAACACAAATATTTAGAAAACAAGGCAAAACAAGAGGATTAAGCAAGTTATAAGTAAGAAAGGAGTTGATTTTGCCACTAAAATGATGCTTAAAATATGGTATAATTTAGCATTATCAGTGGGTTGGTGAGCCAACCTGGCTCACCACGGGTTCAACCTGGTAAGCCAGATTCTAAGTGAGCCGGGTTAAAACTAACCTGCATAAAAAAACTACATTTTTTTCAAATCCAATCCGGTTCAAATCCGTAGTGAGCCGAGTTAGCTCACGGGTTACAACCCATTTTGACAGCACTAATATATATATATATATATATAT